>NW_024033237.1:0-8188 GCF_002237135.1 Teleopsis dalmanni
CGTGTGCAAATGTAAACAAAAGAAACTTTTAATAGATGTTAATGATTGGGTTTAATAAAACTAAAAACTTTTTTTAACTGTAATATGCTCTTTAAACATTCTGCACATATATAAGTATTTTGAGAAATGTGACAACATTGCATTTATGATGAAATCCATCAAATTATGTTTGTGTATGTTTATGAGAGAACAAATAGTAGAATGAATAAAAATTAAGCAAGAAAATATATTTTCTACAGTATAAGATAAATACATACGTAGAAACACACATATATATGATACATATGCATACAGAGAAAAATCACGGAAAAGTAAAGTTTCGGAAAGTAAATTTATAGAAGACAAAAAAAAACAAAAAAAAAACATTTAAAAATATTAGCTACAAAAAAAATAAATTTAAAAGCGACGACAAAAAATTAAATTATATTTAATAATCAAAACTAAGTTTTGTTTTATATTACGCGTACCTTATCTAAAAGTTGCAGAAAGTAATTTGGCTCCAGCCAGCAGCTTCAGCAAAAATTCACTCAAGTTGAGAGGAAGAAGACGTAATAGCGCTGACGATTTACGAAGAAGACAACAAAAGCGAGGAACAGTTAAAACCTCATAAAAAAACAATATGAAAAACCGACAATATATAATCGAACGTACGAACGAAAGACAAGACGTCAAGCTTTCTTTAGCTATTTTACTTGAGTTTATTTCTTTTAAATATTTTTTGCATTTACTTATTTATTAAATTTTTTTTAAATTCTGTTTTTAATAAACTTAGGAAAGTTAAAAATTTACCGAAACGTCTTGTTAAACACTTTAACGACGACGACGACGACGACATGGAATCAACCAGGCAAAATTTGTAGCAGATGTTTACTTGTTTCTCCTTTACTTGCTTTTATTTTTTATATTTTTTGCTTTTTCTTAATACAACAATATTTTAACTTTATATTTTTTAAATAAGATTCGACTTTTCGAACAAAAAAAAATTCCAGCACACGTTCACAATCGTAGCAAGTTAGAGGCAGACTGAAATATACGACTGCTTGTATCGGAGCAGAAGAGAAATATGAAATTTTTTTTTGCACTTCCGACAATAGAATTTAATGCGCTCTCATCGCTCTTTACACAGAATCTACACAATTTCACGCCCAACCAACCAACTAACCAACCACCTTATATGATTAATAATTTTGACCTTAGGCATTGAAAAATATATGCCGGTAGATTAAATGTAAAACTCTTTGCAACAAAGATTTTATTTACAAACATATATACATACATGTGAACATATGTATATAAGCATACATATGTTTACTTGTGTATAAAGAAAGGTGATAAATTTTTGAAGATTATAAGCAAATATACATAAAAATATAAATTTGGAATATAAGAAAGATAAAATTTGATAAACTCCATCTCGAAAATATATTAGCGGTTGAGTAGGGATTCTTTGCGCGTTCAATTTTTCTTCTAGTCCGATTCATGTAAATTTTCTTATTTAACAGTTACCGTTATGATTATGATATAACCAAAAATTGTAGTAATAAATTCGAAGTTCAGACGAAATGAAGAATAAACCTGACACGAGCACCACTCAATATGGTAAATGCAACAAAAAATTTTTAAATCGTGAATAACAGTAAATAGCAATGCAAAAAATTTACAATATTTTTTCAATGTTACAACAAAACTTTATAGACAATGTACGGTAATTACGCGTACTCGTTCTCGTATTCGTACAACAGAAAATAAATTATTATTTTCAAATAATTATTATTATTTTATTTTCAAATAATTCCTTATGCAAATCATGCAAATTTGTTATATTATTCTGTTTAATGAATTATTATTATTTAGACATATTGAATTAAGAGAATGTTTTTATTTAATTTGTATGTTTCGTATTTTTTTTCATAGTAATGAAAAATTTTTATTGTGATCAGAATAAAAAAAACACTAAACAAAAACTAATGTTATACAAAATAGATAATAAAAAAAATAATTACTAAAGCTTTTACGCACGTGTGCAAATGTAAACAAAAGAAACTTTTAATAGATGTTAATGATTGGGTTTAATAAAACTAAAAACTTTTTTTAAATGTAATATGCTCTTTAAACATTCTGCACATATATAAGTATTTTGAGAAATGTGACAACATTGCATTTATGATGAAATCCATCAAATTATGTTTGTGTATGTTTATGAGAGAACAAATAGTAGAATGAATAAAAATTAAGCAAGAAAATATATTTTCTACAGTATAAGATAAATACATACGTAGAAACACACATATATATGATACATATGCATACAGAGAAAAATCACGGAAAAGTAAAGTTTCGGAAAGTAAATTTATAGAAGACAAAAAAAAACAAAAAAAAAACATTTAAAAATATTAGCTACAAAAAAAATAAATTTAAAAGCGACGACAAAAAATTAAATTATATTTAATAATCAAAACTAAGTTTTGTTTTATATTACGCGTACCTTATCTAAAAGTTGCAGAAAGTAATTTGGCTCCAGCCAGCAGCTTCAGCAAAAATTCACTCAAGTTGAGACGAAGAAGACGTAATAGCGCTGACGATTTACGAAGAAGACAACAAAAGCGAGGAACAGTTAAAACCTCATAAAAAAACAATATGAAAAACCGACAATATATAATCGAACGTACGAACGAAAGACAAGACGTCAAGCTTTCTTTAGCTATTTTACTTGAGTTTATTTCTTTTAAATATTTTTTGCATTTACTTATTTATTAAATTTTTTTTAAATTCTGTTTTTAATAAACTTAGGAAAGTTAAAAATTTACCGAAACGTCTTGTTAAACACTTTAACGACGACGACGACGACGACGACGACATGGAATCAACCAGGCAAAATTTGTAGCAGATGTTTACTTGTTTCTCCTTTACTTGCTTTTATTTTTTATATTTTTTGCTTTTTCTTAATACAACAATATTTTAACTTTATAATTTTTTAAATAAGATTCGACTTTCGAAAAAAAAAAATTCCCAGCCACACGTTCATCAATCGTAGCAAGTTAGAGGCAGACTGAAATATACGACTGCTTGTATCGGAGCAGAAGAGAAATATGAAATTTTTTTTTTGCACTACCGACAATAGAATTTAATGCGCTCTCATCGCTCTTTACACAGAATCTACACAATTTCAGCATCAGCAAAAATTCACTCAAGTTGAGACGAAGAAGACGTAATAGCTGACGAGTTACGAAGAAGACAACAAAAAAAAAAACAAAAAAATATAAAAAACAATATGAAAAACCGACAATATATAATCGAACGTACGAACGAAAGACAAGACGTCAAGCTTTCTTTAGCTATTTTACTTGAGTTTATTTCTTTTAAATATTTTTTGCATTTACTTATTTATTAAATTTTTTTTAAATTCTGTTTTTAATAAACTTAGGAAAGTTAAAAATTAACCGAAACGTCTTGTTAAACACTTCAACGACGACGACGACAATGAATCAACCAGGCAAAATTTGTAGCAAATGTTTACTTGTTTCTCCTTTACTTGCTTTTATTTTTTATATTTTTTGCTTTTTCACAATCGTAGCAAGTTAGAGGCAGACTGAAATATACGACTGCTTGTATCGGAGCAGAAGAGAAATATGAAATTTTTTTTGCACTACCGACAATAGAATTTAATGCGCTCTCATCGCTCTTTACACAGAATCTACACAATTTCACGCCCAACCAACCAACTAACCAACCACCTTATATGATTAATAATTTTGACCTTGGGCATTGAAAAATATATGCCGGTAGATTAAACGTAAAACTCTTTACGACAAAGATTTTATTTACAAACATATATACATACATGTGAACATATGTATATAAGCATACATATGTTTACTTGTGTATAAAGAAAGGTGATAAATTTTTGAAGATTATAAGCAAATATATATAAAAATATAAATTTGGAATATAAGAAAGATAAAATTTGATAAACTCCATCTCGAAAATATATTAGCGGTTGAGTAGGGATTCTTTGGGCGTTCAATTTTTCTTCTAGTCCGATTCATGTTAAATTTCTTTATTTACAGTTACGTTTGATTATGATAAACCAAAATGTAGTAATAAATTCGAAGTTCAAGAAATGAAGATAACCGACACGAGCACCACTCAATATGGTAAATGCAACAAAAATTTTTTAAATAGTGAATAATAGTAAATAGCAATGCAAAAAATTTACAATATTTTTTCAATGTTACAACAAAACTTTATAGACAATGTACGGTAATTACGCGTACTCGTTCTCGTATTCGTACAACAGAAATTATTTTCAAATAATTCCTTATGCAAATCATGCAAAATTGTTATATTATTCTGTTTAATGAATTATTATTATTTAGACATATTGAATTAATTACTGCAAGTTAATTGCTAGACTCATTAAATTTGATGAATGTTACCAATATATGAATGAGCTACAATTCAGTTTGAGCAATGAAGCGTAAAACGAAACATTGGACCACTAATTTTAAACAGCAAAAAAACACAAGTGCAAAAAAGTTTAATGAATAAGTGTTATTTAACACCTACTTAGGTGATCAATGGTCGTTTGTGGTCTTATCCAAATGCACCTTTATATATAATTTGGGTGCCATCCAATTTGGCACGAATACGTTTGCCTACGATCTCTGCTGAAAACACTAAATCTTCTAAAATAAAATACACAGCAGTTAAACTACGCGAACGGATTATTGCACCGTCTTGTTTTTACGAAAACTTTGTAGTTACTCGTTCACTATCTAAGTCTTTACGGTGCTGATATAACTCTTCCTCTTCAAGTGGTCCTTGCAAACCCTTATGAAATATATTTCTCATCCACCAGAAACTCCATCTCGAAAATATATTAGCGGTTGAGTAGGGATTCTTTGGGCGTTCAATTTTTCTTCTAGTCCGATTGATGTTAAATTTCTTTATTTACAGTTACGTTTGATTATGATAAACCAAAAATGTAGTAATAAATTCGAAGTTCAAGAAATGAAGATAACCGACACGAGCACCACTCAAATATGGTAAATGCAACAAAAATTTCTTAAATCGTGAATAACAGTAAATAACAATGCAAAAAATTTACAATATTTTTTCAATGTTACAACAAAACTTTATAGACAATGTACGGTAATTATGCGTACTCGTTCTCGTATTCGTACAACAGAAATTATTTTCAAATAATTCCTTATCCTTATGCAAATCATGCAAAATTGTTATATTATTCTGTTTAATGAATTATTATTATTAAGACATATTGAATTAATTGCTGCAAGTTAATTGCTACACTCATTAAATTTGATGAATGTTACCAATATATGAATAAGCTACAATTCAGTTTGAGCAATGAAGCGTAAACGAAACATTGGACCACTAATTTTAAACAGCAAAAAACACAAGCGCAAAAAAAGATTTAATGAAATAAGTGTTATTTAACACTTACTTTGTGCTCAATGGTCGTTTGTAGATTCTTATCCAAATGCACCTTTATATATAATTTGGGTGCCATCCAATTTGGCACGAATACGTTTGCCTACGATCTCTGCTGGAAACACTAAATCTTCTAAAATAAAATACACAGCAGTTAAACTACGCGAACGGATTATTGCACAGTCTTGTTTTTACGAAAACTTTGTAGTTACTCGTTCACTATCTAAGTCTTTACGGTGCTGATATAAGTCTTCCTCTTCAAGTGGTCCTTGCAAACCCTTATGAAATATTTTTCTCATCCACCAGAAACTCCATCTCGAAAATATATGAGCGGTTGAGTAGGGATTCTTTGGGCGTTCAATTTTTCTTCTAGTCCGATTCATGTTAAATTGTAGTAATAAATTCGAAGTTCAAGAAATGAAGATAACCGACACGAGCACCACTCAATATGATAAATGCAACAAAAATTTTTTAAATCGTGAATAACAGTAAATAGCAATGCAAAAAATTTACAATATTTTTTCAATGTTACAACAAAACTTTATAGACAATGTACGGTAAAATTACGCGTACTCGTATTCGTACAACAGAAATTATTTTCAAATAATTCCTTATGCAAATCATGCACGAAATCCACGTCGTAGTAAAAGAGAAACAATAATTGAGCTTTACTATCGAAAACAAACATCACAGAAACATTCACAGAAATAAAAAAAACACCCTACAGAGTTAAGGAACTGTTGCGCTAACGCTACCAATTGCCAGATATCGTCGATCCGACGATATCTATAAACAAAAAAATAATCAAATCACCCTGACAAAAATGGTCATTTAAAAATTGTGTTGGTTAAGGTGGTGATAATAACAAATGGTTGCTCTTGTGGATCTTGGTGCGTAATGGTATCAACAAGATTCTTTATAGTTCACTTAACTTCGACCGCAAAGTAGCCTCGTCTCTCCAGGATATTAAAATGCAAACCCGTACAAAACCGATACTTTTTGATATGAGTATCGGTATTTGACAATATCAAGATCAGCACTAAATAATACTGGAGTGTTGTACTCAAAAAAGCACTTCTCGGTGAATGGTTGAAAATAGATTTATAGGTTTATATATAGGTTCTACATGTTTATTTGCATACAAGGGGTAGTTCATTTGTTGACGACTCCAAGAAAATAATTCGAGATCCATTGTTATGTCTCCTATACAAGATCCTAAACAGCATTACCTAAATTATATATATAATAATTGTATATGTATTCGTACAGCTCATTCCACTATAAGTACAATTAACTAAAAATAATTAATAGCATTTTTGTGAAATTTAACATTTTACAGTTAATCAATGTATTTATATATTTTATATACGTAATATTGAAAATAGACAATTCTACGACGACATTATTTTTTGCTTTTGCTTTTATTAATAGTTGTTTTTTCTTTCGTTTTGTTAGTTGTTTTTTTTCCTTTTGATATAGCTGGTTGCTTTTTGACTGACGTAGCTTTCACATACTCGTCGTGTAAGTGCTTATTTACTTTTGTAGTTGTATATGTGTCTGCGTGTGTGTTGCTGCAGTAATAGTGTTTCTTGTCGTCAATAAGCTTATAAGTATGAAAAGTTCAATATAATTTAATCAATTCAGGGGAAAAAGAAAAGCAATAAAAATCAAGCTTGGTTTTTTTTTGAATTCTGCAAATATATAAAACATATTTAAAATGATAGAAATATACGTTTGCTTGTTACATATTAACTTCGAACCACGGAAAAGCATAAGAGCAGTAATTATTGTACAAAACAACAAAGCATGCTGCTGGCTGGTATGCTTAGCTCGCCGCTACTAGTGACGCGACGGACAATAGAAGCAACAAAAACAAAACATAAATATGCTAAAGAAATAACAAATTTTTACCGGTACACCAGCTGTTTTCAATGACGAATTGAAAGCAGCTGATGTTGTTGTTAGTATTGTTTTGTTTGCTGCTGTTGCCTGTGCTGTTACTAATGTAGTTGTTGTGGTTGTTTTTGCGTTTTATGTGTAGTAGATGTCACAAAAATGTTAATGACATTTTGAGTGCACTTTAATATTTTTAAAGGTAATTAAAAAAATAAAACATAAGATGAAAATATTATGAAATAGTGTAAAAAAACAGAAATTAAAAAACAAATGTATTAAAAAAATGTAGAAAATCAGTATTTATTTTTGCTAAAATTACAATTTCTTTTCTCTTTATAGTTACTAAATCTTAGAATAGTAAGAGGAGAAGGAGATATATATAAGTACATTAAAATAATAACAAAAACAGACGATAAAGATTCTGACTTTTGCTTAAACAACAAAAGCAGTAAGTAATGTTAATAATTTATTAAAAAAATTACAATTATTGTAGATATTGCACTGATGAAATAATTAAATTTGCACAAAATTATATTTAAAAAGAATTTGTATTCAGTTATTTGTTATTTGTTACAACGTTTTATTATATAAAATATATAAAAAGGCAAGATACATTCATTGATACATATACAGAGATACATTCATACATTTCATTGAATGTATCTTGCCTTGTTATATATTTTATATAATGAAACGTTGTAACCAAATAACTGAATATAAATTCTTCTTTAAATATAATTTTATGCAAGTTAGTTACCAGAAGCATATAAATTCAACTAGTATTAAATTAGTCATCAAAAGTAACGAGCGAGGAGTTTAATTCAAGTCTAACTAGTATGAA
>NW_024033238.1:0-8188 GCF_002237135.1 Teleopsis dalmanni
GTTGACAAATCCCTGTCTGGACTAAAAATTGGAATTCCTTCTTGGCTTCTTCAAGTTTGGCTCCAACTAAACGTCGGGGACGAGCAAATGACGGCGCACCAAATGTCTCGATGCAATGTTCAACCTTAGTAACTAAACCCATCCGATTTGCACTCATAACGCCTAAATCACGGTATTCATTAACCAGCTCAGCATAAGCTGAAACTGAACCACACACACGCACAGTATCTTCTTGAGACACAGCAGCCTTACCCTTCATCATCAAAGTCGTCTTCGAATCAACTAACCGCTTCCTTTTCAAATCCACTAACAAGTCATAGTGATTAAGGAAGTCGGCTCCAACAATAGGACAGCTAACATCCGCAATCACGAACGTCCACGGGAAATCTCTACGCAAACCCAAAGACAAAAGCAGTCGACGCTCGCCAAATGTTTGAATAGGCGTACCATTAGCGGCATATAAATTAACTGATGCAACACTGTTAGCCCTTTGCTTCCAACGACAGAACGACTTCGGTAAAACTGATATGTCCGCACCAGTATCAATGAGGAAAACGGTCGACGTGGCGGGATCTTTAATACTAAGTCGAGCTATACGAACACTAACCCCTTCTCGGCTCGACGACGTAGAAGGAGTGCCTAGTTTTTTGACTGATGAGAGCTTGCCACAAAACTACAGGGCTGCCGACAAGCATTAGCTCTATCACCAAACCTTTCGTGATACCAGCACCAATCTGGATGACTTCCTGGTCGGGAACGAGTTCGCCTACGTCTCCTCAATGACGATCGACTTTGCACCGACTCACTACGACGTAAATCCAAACGACTCAGACGCTGTTCGATTTGCTCAAGCCTTCGTAAAATCACAGCATTCTCAGAATAGGCTGGACAATCAGAGGCTGACGCTACAGCTATCTGTTGAAAATCACCCGCCTCGCAAATACGATCTGCTAATTTCGCCAGTTCTGCTAGTGCCACGTTCGATGCCTGCAGAATAGCGCGCACTTGTGGTGGCAAACGCTTCAGCCAAAGAGACTTAAGGAACTCATCACTCACCTTGTCTTTAGCTAACGCTGTCAACTCCGTTAGCAACTGTGTTGGGCGTCTATCACCAAGTTCAACTTCTGACAACAACCGTTGAATCTTCCGCTGCTCGCCCTCACTGTACCGCTCTATGATGCAAGCCTTTAAATTAGCGTATCTTCCAGTTTCAGGAGGATGAAGCACTGCATCACTTACATCGGCGATAACACTTGACTCAATCGCTGCTACTACCGTGTTGAACTGTGTGATGTCACTCGTAATGGCAGCTACTGCGAATTGCGCCTCGATCTGAGCAAACCAAATCTCCGGTCGCTCGTGCCAAAACGGTGGCACCTTCACTGCTACACGGTTTACGACACTTCCACTATCAGAAGCCATTACTACACCTTCGTCTGCAACTGACATCACAGCTCGATAATTAGATATTCAGCTCAGAAGTTAATATTTCTAAATTTAAACTTTTTCGAGATCACGTCGGGGTCACCAATTTAGCAATGATCTGTTCACCTTGCTAATTAATAAAACTCTAAAAATTTTCAATGTTAATAAACTTTTATTCAACTTTTTACAGAGAGAAAAATCGGAACGTTCTCCTCAATCAAAACAAAAAACTTAAAAATATTTGAAATTGAATTTTACTTTTTAAACTCAATAAATGCACAGCCAACTGGGTCGCCACAAAGGTATTTGTCTCTTATATCTAGATAAGACTCTGCCAGAGATTGCCCAGTTTCAGTCGTTCGCCGACGAGAGCGTTGTAAGAAACTGTCTCTGGCCAAGAACGCTTCAAGGTCTATTGGCATGCATCCAGCCAATACTCCCGCAGCATCGTCCGACACTGTACGGTAGCACGGCAGATGCGTAGGTTTGACAATCTATGTGCACTTTTCATTACACGTGAATACGACTTAATGGTTGTAGCATGTGCCCACACCGGAGCAGCATAAAGCATCACCGACTTGGAAACTGATGCTAAAAGAACTCTAGCGGTGTCCTTGGGACCTCCTATGTTTAGCATTAATCGAGATAATGCGTTGCAGACACGTGATGCTTTATCTCCCGATTGTTTTAGGTGAGTTTTGAAACTCAACCTACTATCTAAGGTTACACCGAGATATGTAAGTTGGGGGCTAGATTGTATATCTACTCCACCCACTTTAATTGAGAGTTGTTCAATCTTTTTTCTACTGCTGATTAATAGCACCTCAGTTTTATGTTCAGCAAGCTCTAATCCGCTGTATTGCAGCCACGATTTAGCTGCTGCAATAGTAGCGCTGCAATTCCTAGCCACTTCGTCTAGAGTTTTTGCAACCACTACTATTGCAATATCATCTGCATACCCAACTACGTGCACAACGTCCGGCTTTTCAATTCGAAGGATACCATCGTACATGATATTCCAAAGAATTGGCCCTAGAACTGATCCCTGGGGGACCCCTCCCGTAATTCTATATGTTTTGGGTCCGGATTCTGTATCATATAAGAGTAATCTGTCTTTAAAATATGATGTAATAATTTTCAAAAGATATTCTGGGACTCTCATTTTCATCAGTGCATTTAAGATGCTACTCCACTCAGCAGTGTTGAAAGCATTTTTAACGTCTAAGGTCACTACCGCGCAGTACTTTTTAGTACCACCTAGCCACCTTACGCCCTTAGTAGCTTCCTTTGCAATGTTGCATACATGTAGTACAGCATCAACAGTACAGCGTTTAGGTCTAAAGCCAAATTGGTTATTTGATAGACCCTGACTTGTCTCTGTGAATTTTTCTAATCTAGAACTTATATTTCTTTCAAGGACCTTACCTGCAGTGTCTAGTAAGCATAAAGGTCTATAAGATGATGGCAGTTCTGGGGACTTATTACCTTTAGGAATAAGCACCAATCTTTGCTTTTTCCAACACGAAGGGAAGATTCCTTCCTGTAGGCAGCTGTTGTAAACATCCGTAAATATAGAAGCTTGTTTTTCTATTGCATTCTTCAGTACAGTATTGGGGATTCCATCCAAACCAGGAGATTTATTGGGCTTAACTCTGGAAGAAGCGGCTATGACTTCAGAATTTGTAACCGGGGGTATCTCATTTAATATTATGAGGTATTAAAATATGCTAATTGCGCCCGGAGTAGAAGTCATAAAACTGAATTGTCGGCGATATTAAATAAAAAACATAAAGTTGTCAAACTATGTATTAATTTTTCATGTATTTTCATCATATTCGGCTTAAGTGACGAAAAAATTAAATTCAATAACTTTCAAAAATCAAAAATTTTGTATGCATTAGTTTGAAGTATTTATTATTAATGTGAAGTTAAAGACACTGATTGAAATATTTAAAAACGAAGAATGTAAGAAAAACAATTAATGCCGAAAACAAGTTTAATACATTTAAAATTATTCTTGAGAAAATATTATGGTAAATAAGTATGCCATAACATCATAATGGTTTTCGTGGCAAAACATATCTTATTTAGTTTTATTATTATATTATTATTGTTGTTATGTATTATTATAAGTTATATTTTTAATAAAATTGTGTCAAAGAATCTAGAAAACAATGAAGCATAGACTCATATAAATAATATACCCATTCAAGACAACGTGTCATTTAATGCAATAACTAATTTTTTGAGAAATAAATAAAGTTGTACTGTTTTTTTTACACCACACTTCAGAACAATTCCAAAGAAGTAATTTTGTTTTATACAAATTTGTTAAATTAAACTTGAAAACTAATAGTAATAGTAGAGCACATGTATGCATTAAAATTCATTTAATCATTTTTATAATTAAACAGTTTAACTAGAATCATTTTATCAGTTTTGACAAAAAATCAAGTATTTCAACCTTGATTTAACATATGTCACTGAAATGCAGTTTGATGACTTGAATATTTTAAAATGAACAAACAAACTAGCATGCGTATTATTTTATACAGAGGATTCATGTATGATTGAATATTTCGTCAGGTTTTTGGCAGCATAATTCGAGTCACATTCGCGTTTAAATTAAGTATAATATCATACCAGTTGCGACTTGATCGAACAAGAAGAGGAGTGGCTTTGTTATAAATTCATTAGTAAAATAAAATGGGTATTTCAGATGTATGAGCATATCACTTCATTGTGTTTTATATTTTTTGGTTGTATCCAAATATTTAAATTTTAAATAAAAGTTTTGTTGATTCAGTGGAACATATTTGGTGTATGATGATGGAGATGTGCATAAGCCACGATTAAAAGAGCGCGAGTGGAAATTAAATCGATTTCATTTTGATGATGTTGCGAAAGCCATGCTTACATTGTTCACGGTCTCCACTTTTGAGGGCTGGCCTGGGTAAAACACATTTTCGGCAATATATATAATCATATTTGTATACTTATGTACAGGATGTTTTTCAACAAAGAACCGTAAATGCGGAATCTAATTTTTTAAATTCAGAAATCAAAAATATCCTTAAGATGAAAGTATATCCATTTTCATTTAACTGAAATATAAAGATGTCAAAGAGTTGCATGTTCAATAAAACCATTAAGCGGAAAGTCTCCGATTTCTTAAAATCTGTTCATCAGAATAACTCCAATTGTATACCTGTTTTTACTTCATTGATTAACACTTTATTTAGTGCCAAACATTATTTCATATTTAAAGGGTTAGGATCAAAGAACTGCAAAGAGTCATATATATAATACTCAGAGTACTTGCTTACTTACTGAGTTGGCTATTACAGACTTGAATTGTCTTGGGCCATGTAGAAAAACCTTCGCTAGCTAACCTGATCAGTTGATTGCTGTCGCCAATTGGAGGTATCGAGCACCACCAACTCGTTGGTCGCCTGGTCTTTCCTCTACTACTGCGTTCTTCACCTGCGGGTACCGAATCAAATTCTTTTCTAACCGGAGTACTTTCCCCCATTCACACAACATGACCAGGTCAGCGAAGCTACCGAATTTTTATGCGTTAGCTACGTCAATGTCGATGCATAACTCATACAGCTCATCGTTCCATCTAATTCGATACTCGTCACCAACGCGTAAGGGACCATAGATCTTCCGAAGAGTTTTTCTCCCGAATGCTCCTAACGCCTTATCATTGTTGGTAATTGTCCAAGGTTTTGCACCATACAAAAAGACAGGTATGAAAAGAGTCTTATAGAGAGAGCCCTCAAGAGAGGGCTTTATTTCTCAATTACCTTCTTAGCCTTCTTATTTCTTTATTGGATCTCTAGGCTGACGTCATTTTTGTGTTTACGCTGGTTACCAAATAAACAAACTCTTTTACTACTTCGAACTTATAATTGTTGACAGTGACATGGGCCCCAAGACTCTCAGGAGATTTGTTTGTTGACAGAAAGCACGTATTTTTGTTCTCATTTACCGCAAGACCATTTTGCTTCGCTAGTTTTTCTGAATTGGAAAATATCACACTGACGACACGGGTGCTTATGCTAATAGTGTCAATTCATTGGTATCAATCTTTCACTTAATACGTATGACAGAACCTTATGTGCAATATTTATAGCTGTTTAAATTTTATTACGATCGGGAGGAGGGGCGATTATTTCATCATCAACGATTGGAAATTCGTAATAATTTTGGCTTCCAATCACATCACTACTACCGGCATTTATTTGGTTCGGAAATAATCCCTTTAACCGTTGTACATGCTTTGGATATCTGTAGCCAGATTACTATTTTGATTTCTGCAGGAACTAACTTCGAGTTTATAACCATTTTTCAGGCATTTTATTTTGTATAGAATTTTTGAACCATATTCCTGTGGGTCAACTTCTATTTCATTTTGCAGTAACGACTCGATATTCTCGGTCTTATCAGCTGTTTCTTTGTCTATGGTGATAACCTCTTCTGCAGCGGTACGCACAGAGTTGAAGATATGATTCCATTGCGGACATATATCGGTTTCTTCAGATTTATTTTTCAGATACTGAGATTATTGGCAATTATCCAGCGTTTTCAATTTAAAACATTACGCTTGATCACAAATGCAAGTTGGTATGTAACGAATGAACAGCTGCATAAACAACTACGTGTTCCGACAATCAAGGAAGAAATATCTCGAATTACAAAGAATTACACTCATCGTATATATATGCGACCAAACCCGCTGGTTACACACCTGATGTCCCCTTCCAACACTTTTACAAGGCTAAAAAGAAAAACATCGAGAGACATTTTAAATATTTATATGTAGGTCACACATTTCTATTTTAAATATACATGGATATGTCACTGGACATAGTCCATAAGTTACTTTTTTTTGTAAGTCGTAAGAACTGTTATTACGATTAATGTTAATATATATTACTTATTGTCATTCATACCTGACAGATTGTATTAAAATAAATGGATTATAAAAAATAAAAAAGATTCCTTGGTATCGTCGTCTTTATCTTCCGTCGGGGCATGTGAACAAATTGCGGTGGCACTTGTAGTAGATGTCACAATGCTCTCGTTTAGACTATCCTTTTCCCGTCCATAGCATTTCCTGGAGAAATGCTCCGTAAAACGTGCTCTTGGTAGCGGACAACAAGCGCAATCCTTGTTGTCCTCTATCCAAATTGTCGCACAACCTCCACTTCAATAAATGTAAGGCTGAAGCCTTCAATAAATGTAATCGCCATCCAGGAAATGCGATGAACAGAACAAGGCTGCTGTAAAACAGCAAACTGTGATGTATACTGCAGCTGCCATGTAAATAGGCGTGAATTCGGATGCGGATTTATGGTAAGCAAGAGACTATCACAATCAGTATAGCGATTCTCATCAGTGAATGAAAGGCTAGCTACAATCCATATCATGGGAAAATTTTTAAATATCACATTAATTTGCGCTCACGCACCGAAAGAATAAAAGGACAATTTAACGAAAGATATATTCTACGCGAGACTCAAGGAATTTCATGACCGCAGCCTCGCCCACGATGTTAAAATTGTTCTCGTGTGTTTTAATGCAAAGGTCGGAAGAATAAATGAATAAACCTTCAACAACGGTCCGAAACTAATTAATGTCGCTGCGGCGTGAAATATGATAGTATGTAGTACCAGATTCCCATACCGTGGCTATCTCCCGATTAATCAATATGAAACTAGATTGATCACTTCGTGATTGATGTAAGGCTCACTTTAAGTATGCTGGACGTACGTTCATTCCGTGGTCAAAATATCGACTCATATCACTACCCTACACCGTGTGCAAAAAAAAAACCAGACATCGGTATTCTGTGATAACGAGAGACAGCCAAAGTCTTCATCGCACAACTCTCTAACCGATTAAACAAAAACACCCTCCCAACCCGATAATGTCGGTAGACGATGGTGACCTATCTCTGACTTCCAACACACAACTGCGGAAGATGTCCTTGGTTTCCAACGGCTATCTTTCAGGACGAAACAAATAGAATGACGAGGAGTGTTGCCAATCTACAGCCGCGAAGAACGCCGACTATAAAAACAAT
The DNA here is from genome assembly GCF_002237135.1 of Teleopsis dalmanni. NCBI lineage: Eukaryota > Metazoa > Arthropoda > Insecta > Diptera > Diopsidae > Teleopsis > Teleopsis dalmanni. Next base: position 7,517 of record NW_024033238.1, read on the forward strand.
CTGCCGTCAGCTACTGCGCGAACCGTGCGTGAACAATATCAGGATGTGAGGAAGATAGAGAGGCTTCTATTCAGACGCAAAAAAACGAGATTAAGAAAGGAGCGAACGAGAGAAAATCGAGGTGTGTAGAAACAGGAATGATGTCAGTAAAAGTCAACCATTTGACTCAAGGCTTTAAGTGTAGTGCATCAATCTGTAAATACGAAAATGGTAATATGGTTACAGATACACATAATACACATTTCTCCCAACTACTGTATGCCGAGGATAACTTCAATTCCGCCTTTGGAGAAATACTCTCGGAGTCGCCAATCGAAAATGATAATGTTGAAATTCCACCACCTAGCCATAACGAAGTGCGTGTTGGTATACAGCGACTTAAGAACAACAAAACGGCAGACGCAGATGGTCCATCTGCGAAATTGTTCAAGAATGGCGGCGGTATACTGATAGAGTGTATGCATCAGCTTTTCTGTAGAATATCTGACAGTATGCCCAGCGATTGGAATCTCAGTACCCTTTGTCCTGTCTTGAAAAAGGGTGACCCGACAATTTGCGCTAACTTTCGCGGGATCCGCCTAATACCTATCGCCTACAAGGTTCTTTCAACTGTCCTGTGTAAAAGGTTGAAGCCACATACCAATTCACTGCTTGGGCCTTTTCAGTGCGGCT
>NW_024033239.1:0-8183 GCF_002237135.1 Teleopsis dalmanni
TTAAAAGCAGTGCTCTTTCAAAGAGTTTAGAGAGGCATGGCAGTAAGCTTATTGGCCTGTATGAAGAGGCAAGCGTGGGGTCTTTACTTGATTTATAAATCATAATAATCATGAATGTTTTCCACTCTGTTGGATAAAAGCCAAATTTAATTATGGCATTAAAAAGTCTTGTGATAAAATGTATGGCCAAAAGGGGTAAGTTTTTTATCATGATGGGTGAGATATTATCATATCCCGGTGCTTTTTTGCAATCTAACTTATTTGTGATTATTTGGACAAGATCATTGGCCGTGATATTCATGTCAATAGATGGTGCTGGTGGATCTTGAGTGGGAAAGTCATATTGTCCTGTTGCAGGATTTGGTTGGAACACCTCTTTTAGGTAATCAGCAAAAACGTTAGATTTTTCTTCATCACTTCGCGCCCAGTTTCCAAGAGAGTTTCTTATTGGAGAATTGGAGTCTATGGGAGGATTTATACCTTTGCTAGCATTCCACAAAGATGAATGGTTTTTGCCATTTGGACATAGGTTTTGAATATAATTATATTGTCTGACTTTGACTTCCTTGCTTAATGCAGATCTAAGTCTCCTTTGGGCTTCCTTAAATAAGTTTTGCGCTAAAGGGGACCTAGATTTTTGCCATTCACGCCTTAATCTACGTTTTTGTAAAACTAAATTCTCTATGTCACTATTTGTAAGTACTCTATTGAATCTGTAAATTTTATTGCCTTTAGGGGTGGAGTTTTCTGCTGCTGAAATCAGAATTGAGTTTAAAACTGAGGTTGCGTCCTCAATATGAGACTTACACTTTATCTTGTAGTTTGTGTGTATGTGTGAGTTAATATACTTTTTATATTTAAGCCAGTTTGTTCTAGGACTTGTAAGGCTATAGGAACAGTCATATAACTGAGGACCATCAAGTAAGCAAAATGTAACTGGAGAATGGTCAGAAGACAAATCGCAGCTAGTGTATGTTGAGATAAAATTTTTGCTTATGCCTTTGGATACCGCGAAGTCTATTAGGTCTGGTATTTTATTGTTATCAGCAGGCCAATATGTTGGCTGCCCAGGAGAGATTACGTCTAGTGCATTTTTTCTATTTACAATTGAATTGTAGAGCTGTTTTCCTTTTGGATTACAGAGTCGTGAACCCCAATACGTGTGCTTGGCGTTGTAGTCTCCCGCCGCAAGAAATCTTTCACCTAGAGTTAAAAAGTAATCCGTAAATTGGGTCTCAGTAATGTTGAAGCGAGGAGGGCAGTAAACTGCCGATAAAGTTAAATAAAATTGCTTATAAAAAACTTACAGGCAAAAGTATTAAAATCACATCATAGAAGAACAATAAAAATATTTTATATTAAAAAAATATACTTCATAAAATATAAAACATGCGTTTCTATAAGCTTTTTGATACTTCCAACTGTTTCAGATGACAAACAGCCAGCAAGGATCTTAACTCAAATCAATGTCATGTCAATAGGAAATAATGATGTAACTCATAAAAAAGTAATAAAATGAATAGAAAAAAATTCGATTATTTTCATTGCATAAAAACGAAGCAAGTCCTAGCATTAAAACAAAAACAAATGGTTGAATAAAAAGTGTTTAGAAAAAAGAAAATAAAACATTAAGGAATGGGGAGTAAGAAATACGGAATAATGAAACATGCAGACAGGCTGCAGGAAGCAACGAAAGGCGCTGAAATAACAAAGCTAAAGTAGTTGAGCGCCATTTTTTTATGACATGCCTCGAAATGACCTTGTTGACATGTGTCAAAGGTCAATATTTTTTGCTAATAATATTATATGATTTATTAGTTGCTTCTATTGAGAAGGAAATGATTTTATTTGACAACTTTATGGCAGGAAAGAGAAAAAATGATGAGAAAGAAAATGTAAACAAAACGAGATTTGCCACAAACAAATTATGTTGACTTATAATGACTTTAATATTCATAGAGCTTCTATGATAAAATTTGCTATTCCAAATGAACATTGTTTATGTATTATATATATGTATATACTTTGTATGTACTTATGTGTGTATATGTGACACGTTTCCAATGGAGTGCATATTAACTCATTTCATGGCATTCGAACATGAATTAACCTACTGAATATAAACGGCTTCAGGTGATCTAGGCCAAATACAAACAACTCATTCGAGTTAACAACAATAAAATGATTAGGTCTCTTAGTGTAAGTAAATTCCAACTAAGTATGATTACATGCTCCTGTTAATTAACACCTTTTAATGGTGGGATTAAAGTTTTGTTCACTTGTCAATCTCATCCTAAGTATAAAATATGCAAATCGTAAATTTCGATGTCTGACGTCTTGAATGAATTGATACTTTTCGTTTTCATCCGAGTTAGCATAGCAGGCTCTCCAGGTGTAGCAAAGCTGATATAGTATATACTGTACTATTGTCTAATTTAAAAGTATTATGCAGTCGTTTGCTTCTTCAGTTTCGGGAAATGATTCTAAAAAAAATCGTAAATGACGGAAGTATATTTAAAATACTTACTGATATGTACCGTATTCAAGAATAATCGGTCTTCAGTGAATATCTCAGTATGTCAAAAACAATTCATTCAATGGCTTAAAACATATATTTTTGATGTAATTGATTTATTTCTGATGATTTTTAATGATTATTATCTCTTTAAAGTTAAATGTGCTGGGATACAATAATGTTTGAGATCTCATTTTTTTTGAAAATTTTTAAGCGTTTTTAAAAATATACCACTCCTCTATTTGTAATATATACGATATAATACAATGACAAATGTCTTCAGTATATATTTGTTGGAAACATTGCCTGTGGTATTTTAAAGAAATTATTGCATTACTTATAATTCGAAATGATTTTCGCAGCTTATAGCACTATATAATTTTTAAATTTACAAAAATGATTTAAATTTATGTTATTTTAAATCAAAGGTGTATTGTTTAAGTTTAATTTAATGTTGACAAATTAAAATTTATAAATAACTCATACGCTATGTGGTGTTATTGACGTAGTTTCGTTGCACAAAATAAAAATAAATAGTTTAACATTAACAAAGAGTTGACAGACATTGAATAATTGGGTATCATGTCACAAAATGATTAGGTGTGATATTTAGGTAATTTCATCAAGTTTTTACTTAGAATATTGATCATGAGCACGATAATCATGGTAGTATAGGGAATGGTGAAAGGCGTTGAGTGCCAAAAAAATGATGCTTATTTACATTTTCACATAAAGTGCTGTGAATTTAAATAGTACTAAAATGATTATAATTCTAAAGTTAAATACAGAAAACATCTGTATTAAAGTTGATAAGGTTAGTAATTTATTCAGACGAGACAGTTAAATGATGATGACACACTTACTCAAATTGCTAAATAAAACGTCTTTGTTTTGGCTCAATTTGCATTTGCTTGTTACTGTACAATCATCATTTACTCATTTTTCTTCAAAATAAAATATATTCTTTAAATTCAACTTTGTTGCGATTAGTAGTAATAATATTGTATTACCACACTTTTTTTTATATTTAGCGCATTGGCATTGGCATATATGCAATAAAGAGTATTTTACTCTATTGTACATAACAATTACTTCACTTCTGATTTGTTTTAATAAAATTTTATGTTGTTCACGAATTAGTTAATTAATTTATTGCAAATATATTCTTTTCTATAATCAAACATAACAGAGTAAATTCCAGAGTTAATATGGAGCAAGTGAACTCTAATGCAGTTTTTCAAACCTCTGCAAACAAACAAATTTGCATCATCTTATCCTTGGACTGTTTTACAGGTAGTCTAAAATAGTCTTTACTTGAATTATTAGAGTAGATATTTTTATATTAAAAAATACAAGAAATTTAAATAAATAAATATAATTAATAATATATGCAATAAATAATCAAATAATTTAAATACATATAAATTATGCATTTATTTATTGTTTTTTTAATTTTTGAATTTAAATTTAGACGGTTGTAACTATTTTATCTAATAGAAAATATATTACTTACTTAAGAGGTTTCAAATAGTAGTGAATTGTAATAACGAAACTTTTGTTTAATTTTAATTAAGTGAATTTTCGTCTGTTAGAACTATTTCGAGTACTGCCAAATACCTTATGTGTTTTGAAATAAATATTTTTAAGTGATAATTACGATTTTGAATTCACTAATATTAAATCAACAGTTTTAACCAATACGATTAATTTCCAAAATATTTGTCATGATTTATTAAAGTCATACATAAAGAGATTTTTTCGAATAGTGGTAAACTACAACAACAGAAAATTAATTTTATATTATTTTAATTAATTGAATTCTTGGCTGACGATACAGCTGTTTCGAGTATTGCCAAACACCCATCATCAGTGGTCTTGAATATAATTCTTGTATTTAATTAATCGTAAATGATTATTTTAAATAATAACTATTTTAAAGTACTTACTTAATAATTTCATTAATATAAGAATTCATTATCAATCTAATTATTTAGTAAAGATAATAGTGATACAGTGCGTAAAAGTCAGTATTGGAATCGATATGATTGCTTAATAAGCAGAAATTAAAATTGATATCTGTAATTAATATTTACTAGCTTTTTAGATGCAAAGTAATTTTAAAGTTTCAAATTGTCTTAAATAAGTGTTATGAGTAATTTAAATTGAACTAAAACTTCTTAACTCAAAAGTTTTCCATTAGTACGAAAGTTGCAAAGTCAATTTGCCTTTCTACTTGAAGTATAGTTTGTAAAAACAGTTCCTATCTTAAAGCTGTTTATGTAAATATAAAAAGAGAGAAAAAATAAGTTAAATTCAATTACTTGGATTTGTATTAAAAAGCTTTTAAATGTGTAAATATGGAAGGATTCGCATAAGTAGTTTGAAAATCTTCAACAGTCATATAAATAAATATTTTTAAAGAAAAAAGAAGAAGCAGGAAATGCAACGCATTCACTTCTTTAAAAGTTGAAAACTGCACTGTTCAGTTTCGGAGAAAGTACATCAGAGTAGTCATCAACAGTAGTTGCACGAGAATAAGTGATGCACTTGTAATAGAAAATGTTTTTTACATATTTGATATTAAATATTTGTGCTTAAGTAATAGAAAGGTTTTTAAACAGAAGTGGACTTCAAAATGTTGTTTTTAATTAAGTGAATTTTTGATTGACCATATTGTAAGTAACTCATATTTTTTTTCATACTTTGATGTATAATTTATAATCAACGTATAAACGTTCGGTAAGTTTTATAACCGAAACCGAATCTAAAATGAAAAAAAACAGATAATTTTGCAGAAGCGAAAACCGGAACCGAACCGATATATATTTTTTTTTTGAATCAGAACAGAAAAAATTTCGGTTCGGATCTCTGATAATTAATAATAATATAGTGTGTATACCAAAATAATAGTTAAATTTTTTATAATGCACAAAATGCTGGAATATTAAATATAACTTTGAAGAGTCTATAAACAAAAGTGGGAATCTAGCGTACTGAATTCTAAAAAGTTATAAATGCATCTTCTTCGAAGAGATTGCTGCTGTGCTGTAAATGTGCTGGATAAAATTTTATTTAGAATGTACTCGTATACGTGTGATAAATAATTAATCACACGCTGAACTATCACAATAAGATTGATATATAATATTGATATTACAATAATAAGAAAATAACTATCACAAAGGTATAAAGAAACTCCAATTCTAATGCAATCCTAACTCCAATTCACAAAGATGTATTATTAGGATAAATATTGTTAAAAATACAATAATTAAATACAAGAATTATTTCCAAGACCACAGATGGGTATTTGGCAATACAAAAACATCTCTATGGTCAGCCAAAAATTCAATTAATTAAAATAATATAAAATAAATTTTAGTTATTGTAGTTCACTATTGTTCGAAAAACCTCTTTTAAAGACCCATTTCTTAATATACTAATATTCATTATAGTTCTTCTGCAAAATAGTGCTGTAAGTAATAAAAAAAGGAGTCCATCTAAAAATATTGCTTTCTGCCATTGAAGTGGTAATTTTACGATTCAATGTGTAGCTTGAAAAGATACTCCATCAACCAATAATCTTACTTACTTAATTTTAGAAGTATTTTAAGTGTAATCGAACAGGTGTCAGAAGTTATTTCAGCGGCAATTTAAGCTAACATTTTACGATATTTTCACCTTTTTTATTGCCATTCTGTCAAAGATATTTTAAGGATTTTTCCCTTTTCCTTGCGTATTTATAAGTTATTTGTATGCTGGAGGAAAAATACCTGTGTTTACACTTTAGTAGTAAAATTTTACTAATCATGTTGTTGTTATGTGTATTGCACGCACTTCCTGAAATAAGTTTTGTGCGAGTATTGCCTATAAAAATGTTGTAAAATTTTTAATAAGAAAAATTTAGTAAACATAATTTTTTATCCTTATACCTTGACAGTGGGACAAAAGTGAATGTATAGTATTTAAAAGTGTCTTTTTTAAATAATGAAAAAAAATATAAAAAATATAATACGAGCACATGTACTTCTTACATTTACTACTTTATTGTGTAATTGTAAAAAGTATTTGCTCAAAGTACTATTTGTGGAGCGTTATATCCAAACAGCCACGTGATAACTAATGTAATAGAAAATATGGATGTGGCAGTATGTGGTTTTAAAACAATGATTTTAATACAATGCCTTCCATTACACAATACATCTTGCCTTGACTTTGTTACACAAGAAATTTATCCTGACGTTTTTCAGATGTAAGTATGTTACCAAGATTATGCGATTATTCACCACTAGACGTTTTTACAAGACTACTGACGCAAATTACTTCAAAAGGATGCAGTACTATAAGATTTTCTGTAGATCACATGTTGGTGTTGTATTTATTAATAAATGGCAAGATATATAAATATAATTATAACTTATTCATATGTGACATTTAATTACATTTACTTCTGCTACTACAAAATGAATAATCCTGTAATATGTTTTTATGTTATTGTTTCTGTTGTGAGATTTATTTACTTTTAAAATCATAAAATAAAATAATAATAAAATATAATAATAAATAATAATGAAATTAAAAACAACGCTATTGATTTATAGATTTAAATACCTTTCGTCCGCTATTGAAGTTCCAGAAGTTCCATTCCAGATATTAACTAGTTTTTAAAATTGATGAATAACGCACACACTTCATTTATTGATCACCTTCATTATCTGCCTTTTATTTTTATCTGGTATCCTTGGGGATCTATCAGTTCAAAATAGATAATGTGTGCCTTCATTTATTGCCTTTAAGAACTGTGATTTAAGAACTGTAGTCTATTATCAGTAATAATATCAACTTCACCTATTAACAAGGCAATTGCTATGAAATAAAAATATTATTATTTTCGGTTTAGTATCAACATATTTGCAATGCAATTAAATATTTTTAAAATAAAAGTCTTACTTTATTATGCAGTTAATTTTTTAATATACTTTTTAAACCTGATTCATGGGAAATTATATAAAATTCTAAGTGTAACAATGACATATTTCATTAATTAAATCATTTAGAGTTTGATTAATTATCCTCAATAAATGGATAATTAGCGTTAATGAGTACTTGATTCTAAGACAATCTAAAAAACCGAAAAATACATAAAACCAAGGATATAAAATTTTATGTATGGTGTTGCTATTGGTTTGTTGGTGTTAATTCAATTAGAAAATTTATTCGTTTCATGGCAATTAAACAATTTCGTTGGGTTAACATTGACACTTATGTGCGCACTTCACTGAGTAATTAGTCAAATCCTTTGACTTGGACAATAACTCGATGGCGCCACCTTAAATTACTGCATGACATTTTATATATTCAATTTGAATAGAGAGAAACTATGAAATATATAATTAATTTCATTATATTTTTAGTACAAAATATATGCGTTGTTATTCTTTAGAATAATTAAATCATTCTTTCCCTATAATAAAACTTACAGGGATATAATTAACTTAAAAGCTTCAAGAAGTGATTGCAGTATTTCAGAATTATCTAAAAAAGCCAGTCATATTTTCAGTAAACACATATGCATGAGGTTAAATAAGGAAATTATTATTTACTATTACAAATGGAAATAATAAATTATAAATAATTTGGAAAAATATAAAATTATTTAAAAAAAGTA
>NW_024033240.1:0-8180 GCF_002237135.1 Teleopsis dalmanni
TTTCTGTTGTACGAATACGAGAACGAGTACGCGTAATTACCGTACATTGTCTATAAAGTTTTGTTGTAACATTGAAAAAATATTGTAAATTTTTTGCATTGCTATTTACTGTTATTCACGATTTAAAAAATTTTTGTTGCATTTACCATATTGAGTGGTGCTCGTGTCGGTTATCTTCATTTCTTGAACTTCGAATTTATTACTACATTTTTGGTTTATCATAATCAAACGTAACTGTAAATAAAGAAATTTAACATGAATCGGACTAGAAGAAAAATTGAACGCCCAAAGAATCCCTACTCAACCGCTAATATATTTTCGAGATGGAGTTTCTGGTGGATGAAAAAAATATTTCATAAGGGTTTGCAAGGACCACTTGAAGAGGAAGACTTATATCAGCACCGTAAAGACTTAGATAGTGAACGAGTAACTACAAAGTTTTCGTAAAAACAAGACTGTGCAATAATCCGTTCGCGTAGTTTAACTGCTGTGTATTTTATTTTAGAAGATTTAGTGTTTCCAGCAGAGATCGTAGGCAAACGTATTCGTGCCAAATTGGATGGCACCCAAATTATATATAAAGGTGCATTTGGATAAGAATCTACAAACGACCATTGAGCACAAAGTAAGTGTTAAATAACACTTATTTCATTAAATCTTTTTTTGCGCTTGTGTTTTTTGCTGTTTAAAATTAGTGGTCCAATGTTTCGTTTACGCTTCATTGCTCAAACTGAATTGTAGCTTATTCATATATTGGTAACATTCATCAAATTTAATGAGTGTAGCAATTAACTTGCAGCAATTAATTCAATATGTCTTAATAATAATAATTCATTAAACAGAATAATATAACAATTTTGCATGATTTGCATAAGGATAAGGAATTATTTGAAAATAATTTCTGTTGTACGAATACGAGAACGAGTACGCATAATTACCGTACATTGTCTATAAAGTTTTGTTGTAACATTGAAAAAATATTGTAAATTTTTTGCATTGTTATTTACTGTTATTCACGATTTAAGAAATTTTTGTTGCATTTACCATATTTGAGTGGTGCTCGTGTCGGTTATCTTCATTTCTTGAACTTCGAATTTATTACTACATTTTTGGTTTATCATAATCAAACGTAACTGTAAATAAAGAAATTTAACATCAATCGGACTAGAAGAAAAATTGAACGCCCAAAGAATCCCTACTCAACCGCTAATATATTTTCGAGATGGAGTTTCTGGTGGATGAGAAATATATTTCATAAGGGTTTGCAAGGACCACTTGAAGAGGAAGAGTTATATCAGCACCGTAAAGACTTAGATAGTGAACGAGTAACTACAAAGTTTTCGTAAAAACAAGACGGTGCAATAATCCGTTCGCGTAGTTTAACTGCTGTGTATTTTATTTTAGAAGATTTAGTGTTTTCAGCAGAGATCGTAGGCAAACGTATTCGTGCCAAATTGGATGGCACCCAAATTATATATAAAGGTGCATTTGGATAAGAATCTACAAACGACCATTGAGCACAAAGTAAGTGTTAAATAACACTTATTTCATTAAATCTTTTTTTGCACTTGTGTTTTTTGCTGTTTAAAATTAGTGGTCCAATGTTTCGTTTACGCTTCATATATTGGTAAAATTCATCAAATTTAATGAGTCTAGCAATTAACTTGCAGCAATTAATTCAATATGTCTAAATAATAATAATTCATTAAACAGAATAATATAACAATTTTGCATGATTTGCATAAGGATAAGGAATTATTTGAAAATAATTTCTGTTGTACGAATACGAGAACGAGTACGCGTAATTACCGTACATTGTCTATAAAGTTTTGTTGTAACATTGAAAAAATATTGTAAATTTTTTGCATTGCTATTTACTGTTATTCACGATTTAAAAAATTTTTGTTGCATTTACCATATTGAGTGGTGCTCGTGTCGGTTATCTTCATTTCTTGAACTTCGAATTTATTACTACATTTTTGGTTTATCATAATCAAACGTAACTGTAAATAAAGAAATTTAACATCAATCGGACTAGAAGAAAAATTGAACGCCCAAAGAATCCCTACTCAACCGCTAATATATTTTCGAGATGGAGTTTCTGGTGGATGAGAAATATATTTCATAAGGGTTTGCAAGGACCACTTGAAGAGGAAGAGTTATATCAGCACCGTAAAGACTTAGATAGTGAACGAGTAACTACAAAGTTTTCGTAAAAACAAGACGGTGCAATAATCCGTTCGCGTAGTTTAACTGCTGTGTATTTTATTTTAGAAGATTTAGTGTTTCCAGCAGAGATCGTAGGCAAACGTATTCGTGCCAAATTTGATGGCACCCAAATTATAAAGGTGCATTTGGATAAGAATCTACAAACGACCATTGAGCACAAAGTAAGTGTTAAATAACACTTATTTCATTAAATCTTTTTTTGCACTTGTGTTTTTTGCTGTTTAAAATTAGTGGTCCAAATGTTTCGTTTTACGCTTCATATATTGGTAACATTCATCAAATTTAATGAGTCTAGCAATTAACTTGCAGCAATTAATTCAATATGTCTAAATAATAATAATTCATTAAACAGAATAATATAACAATTTTGCATCATTTGCATAAGGATAAGGAATTATTTGAAAATAATTTCTGTTGTACGAATACGAGAACGAGTACGCGTAATTACCGTACATTGTCTATAAAGTTTTGTTGTAACATTGAAAAAGTATTGTAAATTTTTTGCATTGCTATTTACTGTTATTCACGATTTAAAAAATTTTTGTTGCATTTACCATATTGAGTGGTGCTCGTGTCGGTTATCTTCATTTCTTGAACTTCGAATTTATTACTACATTTTTGGTTTATCATAATCAAACGTAACTGTAAATAAAGAAATTTAACATCAATCGGACTAGAAGAAAAATTGAACGCCCAAAGAATCCCTACTCAACCGCTAATATATTTTCGAGATGGAGTTTCTGGTGGATGAGAAATATATTTCATAAGGGTTTGCAAGGACCACTTGAAGAGGAAGAGTTATATCAGCACCGTAAAGACTTAGATAGTGAACGAGTAACTACAAAGTTTTCGTAAAAACAAGACGGTGCAATAATCCGTTCGCGTAGTTTAACTGCTGTGTATTTTATTTTAGAAGATTTAGTGTTTCCAGCAGAGATCGTAGGCAAACGTATTCGTGCCAAATTTGATGGCACCCAAATTATAAAGGTGCATTTGGATAAGAATCTACAAACGACCATTGAGCACAAAGTAAGTGTTAAATAACACTTATTTCATTAAATCTTTTTTTGCACTTGTGTTTTTTGCTGTTTAAAATTAGTGGTCCAATGTTTCGTTTACGCTTCATTGCTCAAACTGAATTGTAGCTTATTCATATATTGGTAACATTCATCAAATTTAATGAGTGTAGCAATTAACTTGCAGCAATTAATTCAATATGTCTTAATAATAATAATTCATTAAACAGAATAATATAACAATTTTGCATGATTTGCATAAGGATAAGGAATTATTTGAAAATAATTTCTGTTGTACGAATACGAGAACGAGTACGCATAATTACCGTACATTGTCTATAAAGTTTTGTTGTAACATTGAAAAAATATTGTAAATTTTTTGCATTGCTATTTACTGTTATTCACGATTTAAAAAATTTTTGTTGCATTTACCATATTGAGAGGTGCTCGTGTCGGTTAAATTTAATATTGTATAAAAAAATATTCACTTGATCAAATTTGACACTCAATTTAACATAAAATTCACACATTTTCTTTATGGATTTGTTTTATTGATTTAAATTTCATAATAATAAATAATCTAATAAGGGCCCTCGTAAAGTTGTTCTAAGGGTGTCGGAACGCGATCGATGCGTAGGAATACATACTTGCTCTCTGACAGCTCGCTGGGTACTAAGACTGGTTGTTGACCGTGTCGCAGTCCAGGTTGAGTTCGTACATTACCTAAGTTTCTGCACAGTAACTTTACGAAGTCTGTTTCGCTTGGTTTGATTTTGACTTCTGTCAGCAACTGTACCGGGACTCTGAGAGGGTTGCCGTACTACAACAACAATGGGCTTGGCTGCTTCAGTTGACACTGTGTCTTGAAGTCCACTTAAAGCATGCTACCGAATATCATCAATTTTTTGCTGAAATAAAATATGCCGAGCAATGACTCGTGAAGCGTGATGACATTTTAAATAGCAAATATTCTCAATCGGATTTTGGTCTTGATCAAGGTGAAGCTTTATTACGTGGTATGCAGGATTTACGTGAAGAATTGAATGCTTTTAGTGAAACTGTTGCTAATTTGACCCATCGGGCTCAAACAATTGTTCCAATATATAAAAGACGACAACCGGTAAATAATCAATGCTCTGTACAAGCAATATGTGCTTATAAGCAGCAAGGTCAACTACAAATTGAAAAGGGAGAAACTTGTATCTTGCTCGATAACTCTAGTTGAGTTAAATGGAGAATTCGTAATTCAATAGGACAAGAGGGTTCAATTCCTAGTGCTTGCTTATTAATGCCTCCTCCTGACCAAGAGGCAATTGATGCTGCTGAACGACTTAAACGGTTATTCGATCGTTTTGTGAGCTTATGGCAAAAAAAACATTTACGTCTACGTCAAAATATGATTTTTGCTACAATTCGTGTTGTCAAAGGATGGGACTTTGACCAATTTCTTGCAATGGGTCCAGAACAGCGTACAGCGATACGGCATGCACTCAATGATGACGCAGATAAACTTTTAAGTGAGGGTGATCCAAATGATCCACAATTAAGACGTTTACGCCGTGAAATGGATGAAGTAAATCGTTTATTTGACGAATTTGAAAAACGCGCTAGAGCTGAAGGTAAATTAATTTAATTAAATTAGTTTATTTTTATTTTTTTCGTAGGCGGGGTATATTCACCAATTATAAAAACATTTTATCAAATAACTGTCATACGAACTTAATTTCAATTAAATTTAAGTGTAAATTTTTTACTTGATGTTAGATTGAATACATAAATTTGTTTAGTACGAAAATAGTATTCTCTTCAATAGTGTCTTATTAAAACTATTTCTGTATCGTTTGTGATGAAGAAATTATTTGCCAGCCGTAGAACTCGTGGTACTAAATAAATAATTTTAGCTTAAATTTAATTTTACAGATTTAAAACGTATTCAAATATTTTATTATACTTTTTAGAGGAAAGCAAACAAGTTAGCCGAATCTTCACAGAAGAATGCATTGCAATCAAAGGAAAACTTGAGGACATATTAATCTCAATTCTCGCTTTGGAAATTTACTTTGCTTCATTTCAAGAAGCGCCAAACGAAAATGGATGTGTGTATGCGAGAGTTGTCTGACTACGAGAGAAGGAACAGAGAAAGAGAAAGGGCGAAAAACAATATATTCGCTAATAAATTAATTTATAAAAAATTTGTAATTTATATTACAAATTTTTTTTTAAACAATTATAATAAACTAAATATATATAAGCTTATAATATATATTTGCCCCTTAACAAATATATAACAAAAAATATTTTATGCAAATAAATTTTGCGCGGCAGTTTTTTGCACTTGTCATTTTACTCTTATTCGTATGTGAATTTGATCAAAAATCACTTGCTCTGCTCTCTCACTGCAAGCAAACGGTTCAGTTTCTGTTATTCCTTCTTTCTCTATTTAACAACTTTTTTATATAGTTTTTCGATTTTCGTTTTTGCTGTTGTTTGTTTGCACAGAATAGAACATAAATATTTTAGGCGGCCACCGTCTTGGAAGTCAAGTTATTTGTTTTTGAGGCCGTGCACTACACACTACACACATATGGTGTGTTTGTTAGTTTGTTTAATTTGTTGTGCAAGCGATGTTTGCAAATTTTCTTTTTATCTTCCCTTTCTGTTAGCAGAAGTAGCCAATTTCCTCAAAGAATTACTATTTTGAATCTTAAATTATTATTTGTTAATTTCAGAGCTACCTCAAACAAAATAAATCAAAACTTATATGCTTTGTTAACTAAAAGCCTGCAGTAAATTATTGAAATCCAATGCATTTAAAAATGTACGCATGTACATGTAAATGAACTGCATGTAAAACAAAATTTTTGAACGTGCAGCCAAAAATTGCGACATCAGAAGCACATTAGCCTATACGATATCTAGATATACTATAAAATATTATTATATATTTACATAGCTTCCTTAGCAAAAAAAAAAAAAAATTGATTTTAGAATGACTTTAAAAACTTTATCTAAAGTACATACATATATATTTGATGCATGAATCAAACCTTTTTAGTGGTTCATTGAATTCTTTTTTTATAATAAAATTATTTGCGAATTAATTTAAGGATTAAGTTTGCAGAAAAAAAGATTTTTTTTTTCTTAATAAATTAATAATAGTAAATAATTACACAAATTTACCGGCTAAAAAATTCTTTTATGAGTTCATTTAATTTTTATTTCGACGAAATTCATCGGAATACTCTAGAAATTCATTTAAATCAGTGTCAAAAATGTCTTTAAAATAATTATTTTCTATATATGAAAGTTATTTTCTATGTAAATTGCTATAATTTTTAATTTTATTAAATTATTACATTAGTTTTGCTGATATAATTAATATATAATATATTTTTGAGTTAATTGAATTTTATTAAGTAAAAATTCATTTTCCTGCTTTGCGGGTTTTACTATTTACGTATATTAATAAACTGCAATTAAAAATGATTTAATTCATAAAATTGTAAAAAAATTTAAAAAAAATTATTTAAATAATTTAAATAATTTAAATAATTTAAATAATTTAAATAATTTATATTTATACATGTTATATAAAATTTAAATATTTAAAAAAACTAATAAGCCGAAAAATATATCAATTAAAGTGCATTTCCACAATCCACATTCATTGTGCAGTTTTATAAACTGTAAAACTTCTGCATAACATTTTATTTGTTATTCGAAAGAGAAGGAACGCATATAAATCATACAGTTACTATACTAAACAATTGGTGAGAAGAGCATTGTGGATTGTATTGCATACAAGTCTGCTAATACAATCCAAACAAACTGATTTATATACACGACTTCTCAGTGTTTCAGTTTTATTACGTTTACAGCGTTTGAACAATACGGTCGCGATCTGTAGTGTACGGAAAAATTTTCAGCGAAAATTGAAAATTGTGTGTGAATATTTAAAAATAAATAGTTAAAACATAAATAAATTTGAGTTTATTTAACAATAATTATTGTTTTTATATTCCAAAATAAAATTAAAATTTTGTGATTTTATTATATATAACAATTTGCCGCTAATAAAACTTGCAGCTGACAAACTCTTTTTTCGGTATGTTCAGTGTATAAAACTGCTAGAAACGTACAGAAAATAACAAAATTCATACAATTAAAGTTTGTTTCTATAACATTCGAACATTAAAAGTAATATTTGGAGTATAAATATACAAGTTTAATTTGTTTATTAATAAATAAAAATTAATATTAAAATTTTCATTTATATATTTTTCGAATGTGAGAATGCAAGTTAAACAGCAATTTTTTTTTTATTTTCTCATACATGCTTCTGCTGCATGTATGTACATATGTATGTACATATTCTTGCGCATATGTGCCAGTGAGACAAAAAAGTGACCATACAATTTGTGAAATTTGTTTAAAGGCATAAAGCCAAAAACATATGAAAAATAATATTGTTGTATTAAGAAAAAGCAAAAAATATAAAAAATAAAAGCAAGTAAAGGAGAAACAAGTAAACATCTGCTACAAATTTTGCCTGGTTGATTCCATGTCGTCATCGTCGTTAAAGTGTTTAACAAGACGTTTCGGTAAATTTTTAACTTTCCTAAGTTTATTAAAAACAGAATTTAAAAAAAATTTAATAAATAAGTAAATGCAAAAAATATTTAAAAGAAATAAACTCAAGTAAAATAGCTAAAGAAAGTTTGACGTCTTGTCTTTCGTTCGTACGTTCGATTATATATTGTCGGTTTTTCATATTGTTTTTTTATGAGGTTTTAACTGTTCCTCGCTTTTGTTGTCTTCTTCGTAAATCGTCAGCGCTATTACGTCTTCTTCGTCTCAACTTGAGTGAATTTTTGCTGAAGCTGCTGGCTGGAGCCAAATTACTTTCTGCAACTTTTAGATAAGGTACGCGTAATA
>NW_024033241.1:0-8174 GCF_002237135.1 Teleopsis dalmanni
TATAACCTGAGCCTAGATAGCAACGACGCTGAGGGGACCAAGCCGAAATTGGAACACGAAATTTTTCTAAGTTTATTAATTTGTCAAAATTAGCCAAATTTAAGCTTTTCCACCAAGTTTGAAATATGATTTAGATAAAAAATTCAATTATCTTTCATTTGGTATATACCTCATAACTGTATGTTGAGTAATAGCTGAGATATTCAAAAAATAAAAAAATCAAATTTTTTGGAAAAACTGACTTCTTTTACTTAAAAAATAATTAAAAAACAACCACAAACGGCCCCAACATGCACGAATACTCACCTGAAAGGCAATAAAACAAGCTTTCAACTAAAGTAAAAACCAAAAAAATCGTACACACAGAATTTGCGCAAAATCGAATTAAAGTTCGATATCAAAACCGCATAAATATCACCCAAATCAAAAAAATAAAAATGCAAAATGTTCACAAATACATCACAAAACACAATTTTAAAACCACAATTAGATATTTTAATTTTATCATAAAAAATTGATAAAAAATAGCATTTTTTTTTAGCTTACTTTACTGTAATCATTATATCCGCGCGTGCAATAACGGCCCCGCAATGGAATTAATTTTCCTTCAAAGACAATAAAATTTCCCTTCCAAAAAACTCAAAATCATAAAAATCGTACATACAGTTTTCCCACAATTATTTTTTAAAAACTGTCCATTTTTTACCTAAAATCCAATTATTTGAAAAAAACCTCCATACTCACAGCGCCAAATGCGGAGCAAGCTCAAGGCAGGCGTGCCAGCGCCATCTAAATTTCAAGTATCAATAAGATGTTTGTATTTTTTTACGCAAGTATTGCGAATAAATAAATTACTGAATATTTGAATAGAAAAAGCGACTTTCATATATAAAAATATTAATTATAAAATAACTATAATATAGATCCAATTGCACACGAAAACCTTTAAAGAGAATAAAACACACTTTCAATTGCAACATAAATCAGAAAGATTGATTTTGTCTTCACCCCAGGAAATTTAATCAAACATGAATATTAATATTTCTTTTAAAACACTTGTTTTTAAAAAAGTAAAGATGAGAAATATTAAAATATACAATATAATGCATAATTGTAAAATATCAACAAAATATTTCAATTATATCATAGAAATTTCAATAAAAATAAGGAATTTTTTTCATGGTATGCATTTATATATCGAAATAAGTTTGTATGCATAAACGGCCCCTCAATCATCTTTACATCCCCATAAAGATGAAGAAATCTCCTTTTCAAAAAGCTAAAATACTTAAAAATCGTGCATGCAGTTTTTTTATAATCATTTTTTAAAAATTTCTCTATTTTTTACCAACAATTCCGCACATCGGTATGTGCAGAGTAAATAAGAGGCAGAAGGCAAAGCGCGATCTGTGTTTTAAGATAGAATGTTGTGTTTGTCTGTTTAATGCATTTAATACGAATAAATGAATTAATGAAAATTGGAATAGAAAAAGCGACTTTCAAATATAAAAATATTAATTAAAAAATAACTATAATATAGATCCAATTGCACACGAAAACCTTTAAAGACAATAAAACACACTTTCAATTGCAACATAAATCAGAAAGGTTGATTTTGTCTTCACCCCAGGAAATTTAATCAAACATGAATATTATTATTTCTTTTAAAACAAGCATACTTTGAACATCGCGTTCATGTACGCAATGCGCATCACTCCCATATAATTGTTTTTTAGTTTAACAAATAAAAATTCAAATGCAAAATATGAAAATTATTTTCCTTTATTAAATAGCTATTTAAAAAATTGTGATATTATATCCTAATTTAACTAATTTTATAAATGTAATCTTTTACACGAATAAAGAACTTTAATAAAAACAAAATTTAATTAAATTAATAAAGTTAATATAAGTTGTTGTTATGTAAAGTACTTTTTAAATATTAATTGCCTGGCAACTCTGGCCTGTCATTATTCTATATTCCTTTTGTAATTATTATTCATTATTCATTTTTAGTATAGTTAATAAAGCGAAGTAAAGAACATGTTAAAAATACATCGGACCGTGTTTCACTTTTGCTAAAAATATATAATAGGTTATGGGCCCAGCACGCTTCCACTGCGAAGTAAAAAGCACGTGCACATAAAAAGTAGATTTAATACGTGTATAAAAATGTCGGGAACGGTGATTCGAGTTGAACCGCTTAACGCGGAAAACTACGATACATGGAAATTACAAATGAAAGCTATTCTCATAAAAAACGATTTATGGTCATATGTCGAAGGTACTGCGTCGTGTCCAACGGGCGAAGCGGCTGCAAAATGGATCAGCTTTGATCAGAAAGCGTGTGCTGATATAATGTTATCAGTAAGTGCATCAGAATTAAGATTAATTGCAGAATGCACAAATTCAAACGAAATGTGGATGAAACTACAAGCCACATATTCATCAAAAGGGCCTGCGCGCAAGGCGACGTTGCTGAAAAAGGTTGCACTTTCGCGCATGAAGGAGGGTGGAAAGGTTAGAAAGCACCTCAACGATTTTTTTGAAGCCGTGGCAAAATTAAAGGAAATTGACGTCACCATCGGGGATGAGCTTCTGGCCATACTGCTCCTATATAGCCTACCCGACTCTTTTAATACTTTCAGGTGCGCGTTAGAAACGCGCGACGAGCTGCCAAAGCCAGACATACTTCGAGTGAAAATATTAGAAGAAGCTGAATCGCAAAGGACAAAAGAAGACAGACATAGTGATGAAAACTCTCTATACATAAATCGAAATAAAAACCGAAACGCAAAACAAAACAAACGATACAGTGATTCTAAACGAAACAAACAATGTTTTAATTGTGGCAAAATCGGACATTTTGCACGTGAATGTAAAAATAAAGCAAAAGCTGAAAATAACACGCAATTGAAAAATTCGGAAAAATCTGTAAACAATAATTTTAGCTATCATGTTGAAGATGCATTTATTAGCTCAATAAAAGAAAATTATTGGTGCCTAGATAGTGGATGTACTGCCCATTTAAGTCCAAACCGTGAATATTTTACAGACTTTCAAAAATCGAATAAAGTGCTTAACTTAGCAAACGACAACACAACAAATATAAACGGCGTCGGTAAAATGAAAATAACTGTAGACGTATACGGTCGTGATAATAACATTGATCTTAAAGAAGTTCTATATGTCGAGGACTTGCGTACAAGTCTACTTTCTGTATCAAAAATAGTAGACAGCGGATATGAAGTGCATTTTCGCCCTTCAGATGCAATCGTATTGGACAAATATCAGAAGGTTATAACTCGAGCGAAAAGATGTGGAAATCTTTTTATTGTTGAAAATAAAAATCATTTTGCACAAGTTGCTGAAGAAAAATGTGACATTGAAAAGTGGCACCAGAAAATGGGCCACATAAATGAAAACGATCTTAAAAAATTGGCTAGTAATAACCTAGTACACGGATTAAAATTGAATCCTAAACAAAAACTTCCGACTTGCGAAATTTGTATTAGTGAAAAACAAATACAAAAACCATTTCCTAAGAGTAAAGAAACTAGAACAAGTGACTTATTAGAGATCGTGCATAGTGATGTGTGCGGACCAATGAGAACAGCATCAAATTCGGATGCAAAATATTTCGTAACATTTATTGATGACAAATCACGCTATTGTCATGTATATTTTATAAAACAAAAATCCGATGTATTAAATGTATTTAAGCAATACAAAAGAGCAGTAGAAACATTAACGGGTAAACGAATTAAGGCTTTACAATCAGACAATGGTAGAGAATACGTTAATTCTGAATTTAATTTATTCTTGAGGAAATTTGGTATACAAAGACGCTTAACTGCTCCATATACGCCGGAGCAAAATGGTATTGCTGAACGTAAAAACAGAACTCTAGTTGAAATGGCCCGTTGCATGATGAAACAAGCTGAAGTTTCGCCAAATTTTTGGGCAGAGGCCATAAATACAGCGTGCTATATTCGGAATAGGTGTCCTACAAAAGCATTGAACGGTGTAGTACCGCACAAGTTGTGGACTGGTAAAATGCCAACTATTGTACATTTTCAAGTATTTGGCTCTAAAGCATATGTCCTAAAAAAGGATAAGACTAGAGATAAATTCGATTCTAAGTCAGAACCTTACATGTTTGTTGGATATTCAAACGAAGCAAAAGCCTATCGGCTATGGTCACCTACAAAACGAAATATAACAATAAGCCGTGATGTCGTGTTCGTAAACAAAAATATCTATCATAATAAATACGAAAACATTTATATTAACAATGAAAATGACTGCCAAACAAATGATTATATCGATATTGCGTTCGAAAATTCTGAAAATCAGAAACCGTCGGTCAATCCGAAAATTGTAGAAAATACAGATACGCGAGAAGAAAACTCCATTCGTAGAAGAGGTCGTCCGAGACTTATTCGCACAAATTCACGCGGTAGGCCTCGAAAAGAATATTACACGTCAAATCGGAATGGTGAAGAATCATCCAACGAAGACGAAAATACAAGTTCAGTAAGAAAAATTGCTGATAAAAACCATTCAGATGATGAACCTGACAACAACGTTTTTGAAGATTGTGAAATGGCGTTTCTCACTACATACCAAACTCCAGTAACGATTTTGGAGGCACTTGAAAGCGATGAAACAAATTCCTGGTCAAAAGCGCTAGAAGACGAAATGGTGGCACAACTAAAGAATAAAACATGGGAAGTGGTCGAAAGACCGAAATCACGAAAAGTTATTGGGAATAGATTCGTGCTTCGAACTAAAGATGACGGAAAACAGAAAGTACGATTAGTAGCGAAGGGTTTTGCACAACGACCAGGTGAAGACTTTCATGATACGTTTTCTCCAGTCGCTCGTTCAACATCTATAAGACTACTTGCGGCACTGGCAGCAAAAATGGATTTGGAGATCCATCAGATGGATGTCATTACAGCATACCTAAATGGAGAGCTCGAAGAGAGTGTCTTCATGGAAATTCCCGATTATCTTATACCATTCCTGAACAAAGTTGTTTCATCAAAACCAGTGGGAAAAACTTCAACAATATTGTGTGGAAAAGTTAAAGAAACAGCGCAGCATTGGTTAAAGGCGATTAAATCAAGTAAGTCACCTGTATGTTTATTAAAGAAAGCTCTTTATGGACTCCGTCAGTCTGGGCTATCATGGTACATGAAATTGACAAAGAAACTACAGAATATGGGTCTAAGTGCAGTACAACAGGATCCTTGTGTATTCACTAAGCGAGAAGGCAACGACATTGTTTTGATGACAATATATGTCGATGATTTACTAATAGCGTCCAATAATAAGTTTCGTATAAAAGAAATAAAGGCTGCACTTGCGAATGATTTCGAAATGAAGGATTTGGGAATAGTAAGTAATTGTCTTGGCATCGAGTTTCATCAAAATTTAAGCAAGCATCAAGTTTTTCTTTCACAAGAGAAGTATGCAAAAAGCATCATTGAAAAGTTCAATATGAAAGACTGTAAACCAGTGAAGACTCCCATAGAATTGAACATTAAATTAACGAAACCAACAAAAATTGATGAAGGTGTTATGAAGATGTATCCCTATCAAAGCTTGATAGGAGCATTAATGTACTTAGCTGTTACAACTCGACCTGATATTGCGTTTGCTGTAAACTTTCTTAGCCAGTTCAATTCAAATTATAACGTGGAACATTGGAAAGCAGCAAAACGAATTCTAAGATATCTTAAAGGTACAAGCAACTATGGTCTATTGTATGAGAAAAACAATGAAGAATTGTATGGTCTGGTTGACGCTGATTGGGGCGCTGACTTAAACGATAGACGTTCATATTCAGGGTATGCGTTCATTATATCAGGAGCAGCGATATGTTGGGAAGCTCGAAAGCAACGTACAGTAGCGCTTTCAAGCACTGAATCAGAATATATGGCCATATCTGAGGCCACAAAAGAAGCGTTATATCTAAAGGCAATCCTTGATGATGTTGGCATTACAAGTAAGACAATTGAAATCTTTAATGATAATCAAAGCGCTCAAAAATTAACGGAAAGCTTCAGGTATCATCCACGAACAAAGCACATTGATATTCGTTATCACTTTATTCGCAGCAAGGTTAACGACGGCACTGTTAAAATCAAATATATGCCAACAGAAGAAATGCCCGCAGACGTCCTTACCAAAGGACTCACTACAGAAAAGCATGTTAATTGCTTACGGAAATTAGGAATGAAATATTAAAGTCATATTTTATACATAATAAAAGCACTTTAAGAGGGGGTGTTGTTATGTAAAGTACTTTTTAAATATTAATTGCCTGGCAACTCTGGCCTGTCATTATTCTATATTCCTTTTGTAATTATTATTCATTATTCATTTTTAGTATAATTAATAAAGCGAAGTAAAGAACATGTTAAAAATACATCGGACCGTGTTTCACTTTTGCTAAAAATATATAATATATGTAAATTAATATAATTAATAAGTATATCATACTGAATATTAATAAAATATTATTTAGAAAGCACAAGCAGTGGGTGAAATAAGTACTAGGATCATTTTGTTATTCGATCTGTTCAAAAATTGTAGACAAAAGTTAAGGCACTTGCACAAGCATATATAAACATAGAAACCCACCCTCAAATCACTATCCGCTGCGCACAACACTTTCGCATTTACTTCTTGTGTTTTTGTGATGATGTCATTCACTATAGACTTCGCAAAAATCCTACGAAATTTAATGCACAAGTATGCAGGTAAAAAAAGTTTGATATGCAATAAATGAAAAACTTCAAAAAAAAAAAACATAGCGGTATATTCTATCGTTAATATAAATATGTACATACATACATATGTAATTTAACACTCATATTATTTGTTTTATTTTAATTTTTTATATTATTACTATATTCATTTTAATCTTAAATTATAAATAAAAAATAATAAATACTAAATGTTCATATAAAACAAGAATAAATTATAAGAAAAATTTATATTCACATACTATATGTATGTACATACATACATATATATGCTGTATGTAATGATATGCTGGATAATTGCATACGCATTATAAAAATGCATGAAAATTATTTTTTTTGCTTCAGGATTGCATATAACCACGTGCATTATTATCAAATGGCGACAGACAGACGGGTGGGGAAAAATATGTTTAAAGTCTCCGTTTTACACATATTTGAATGAATTGTTTAGAACTAAATTGAAATCAATGTATATATGTACATATAAAAATAAGTAAAACCAATTAATACACATATTTAATAAAAAAATGCTTATTAATAATTATTATAAGCATATAAAGCTTAAACTTGATGATTGCATGCGCATAGAAAAAAATGCACGAAACTATTGTGACGCCAGCTATATTTTATACCTATGCACATACATACATAGTCTGATTAAAAGTAAATACTTGTAAAAGCAAATATAATCATATAAAATTAAAATAAATGAAAAATGTGATTGCTTTTTAATTTTTATGGATAAAAATTAACATGTAAAATATGAAAAGTATATCAACATAAAATTGTATATTTTTTATATTTATTTATTGTCTTATATCTGATACGAATTTTATAATTTGTCTAATTGACAGATTCTAGTACATGTCTCCTATTTATAGTTCACTAAATAAGTTTTAATTTTATTTTATCTATTTATATATTTTCCTTATTTTTTAATTTCCATTAATTATATGTTTAATATGCTTTTTATATCAAAAGTTTAGAAAGCTATAGTGTTATAAAATTGCTTTCCCATTTTCTTATTCCGCCACTGAATTTTTTTGCATAAACATTGACAGATTCTAAACATATCAAGCATTTCCAAATAGAAATGGTTTGTAACACTGATAATTGTTCTTGTAAGACTCAAAATTTAGATCGAACCATTCCATCTACTTTGAAGTTCCTTCGCACATAGCGCTGCGACACAATTTATTTATTTAAAAAAATTGAATTGTTGGTAAAAAATAGAGAAATATTTAAAAAATGATTATAAAAAAACTATATGCATGATTTTTAAGTTTTTTAGCTTTTTGAAAAGGAAATTTTTTCATCTTTATGGGGATGTATAGATGATTGAGGGGCCGTTTATGCATACAAACTTATTTCGATATATAAATGCATACCATGAAAAAA
>NW_024033242.1:0-8172 GCF_002237135.1 Teleopsis dalmanni
TTTGTTGTCTTCTTCGTAAATCGTCAGCTATTACGTCTTCTTCGTCTCAACTTGAGTGAATTTTTGCTGAAGCTGCTGGCTGAAGCCAAATTACTTTCTGCAACTTTTAGATAAGGTACGTAATATAAAACAAAACTTAGTATTGATTATTAAATATTAAAAAAAATGTATTTTTTTTTAACTTTTTGTCGTCGCTTTTAAATTTATTTTTTTTGTAGCTAATATTTTTAAATGTTTTTTTTTTGTTTTTTTTTGTCTTCTATAAATTTACTTTCCGAAACTTTATTTACTTTTCCGTGATTTTTCTCTGTATGCATATGTATCATATATATGTCTGTTTCTACGTATGTATTTATCTTATACTGTAGAAAATATATTTTCTTGCTTAATTTTTATTCATTCTACTATTTGTTCTCTCATAAACATACACAAACATAATTTGATGGATTTCATCATAAATGCAATGTTGTCACATTTCTCAAAATACTTATATATGTGCAGAATGTTTAAAGAGCATATTACATTTAAAAAAAGTTTTTAGTTTTATTAAACCCAATCATTAACATCTATAAAAAGTTTCTTTTGTTTACATTTGCACACGTGCGTAAAAGCTTTAGTAATTATTTTTTTTATTATCTATTTTGTATAACATTAGTTTTTGTTTAGTGTTTTTTTTATTCTGATCACAATAAAAATTTTTCATTACTATGAAAAAAAATACGAAACATACAAATTAAATAAAAACATTCTCTTAATTCAATATGTCTAAATAATAATAATTCATTAAACAGAATAATATAACAAATTTGCATGATTTGCATAAGGAATTATTTGAAAATAAAATAATAATAATTATTTGAAAATAATAATTTATTTTCTGTTGTACGAATACGAGAACGAGTACGCGTAATTACCGTACATTGTCTATAAAGTTTTGTTGTAACATTGAAAAAATATTGTAAATTTTTTGCATTGCTATTTAATGTTATTCACGATTTAAAAAATTTTTGTTGCATTTACCATATTGAGTGGTGCTCGTGTCGGTTATCTTCATTTCTTGAACTTCGAATTTATTACTACATTTTTGGTTTATCATAATCAAACGTAACTGTAAATAAAGAAATTTAACATGAATCGGACTAGAAGAAAAATTGAACGCCCAAAGAATCCCTACTCAACCGCTAATATATTTTCGAGATGGAGTTTATCAAATTTTATCTTTCTTATATTCCAAATTTATATTTTTATATATATTTGCTTATAATCTTCAAAAATTTATCACCTTTCTTTATACACAAGTAAACATATGTATGCTTATATACATATGTTCACATGTATGTATATATGTTTGTAAATAAAATCTTTGTCGTAAAGAGTTTTACGTTTAATCTACCGGCATATATTTTTCAATTCGTAACTCTCAGCTATTAGTCTTCTTCGCTACTTGGTGAATTTTTGCTGATGCTGAAATTGTGTAGATTCTGTGTAAAGAGCGATGAGAGCGCATTAAATTCTATTGTCGGTAGTGCAAAAAAAATTTCATATTTCTCTTCTGCTCCGATACAAGCAGTCGTATATTTCAGTCTGCCTCTAACCTCTAACTTGCTACGATTGTGAAAAAGCAAAAAATATAAAAAATAAAAGCAAGTAAAGGAGAAACAAGTAAACATTTGCTACAAATTTTGCCTGGTTGATTCATTGTCGTCGTCGTCGTTGAAGTGTTTAACAAGACGTTTCGGTTAATTTTTAACTTTCCTAAGTTTATTAAAAACAGAATTTAAAAAAAATTTAATAAATAAGTAAATGCAAAAAATATTTAAAAGAAATAAACTCAAGTAAAATAGCTAAAGAAAGCTTGACGTCTTGTCTTTCGTTCGTACGTTCGATTATATATTGTCGGTTTTTCATATTGTTTTTTATATTTTTTTGTTTTTTTTTTTGTTGTCTTCTTCGTAACTCGTCAGCTATTACGTCTTCTTCGTCTCAACTTGAGTGAATTTTTGCTGAAGCTGCTGGCTGAAGCTAAATTACTTTCTGCAACTTTTAGATAAGGTACGTAATATAAAACAAAACTTAGTATTGATTATTAAATATTAAAAAAAATGTATTTTTTTTAACTTTTTGTCGTCGCTTTTAAATTTATTTTTTTTGTAGCTAATATTTTTAAATGTTTTTTTTTTGTTTTTTTTTGTCTTCTATAAATTTACTTTCCGAAACTTTATTTACTTTTCCGTGATTTTTCTCTGTATGCATATGTATCATATATATGTGTGTTTCTACGTATGCATTTACCTTATACTGTAGAAAATATATTTTCTTGTTTAATTTTTATTCATTCTACTATTTGTTCTCTCATAAACATACACAAACATAATTTGATGGATTTCATCATAAATGCAATGTTGTCACATTTCTCAAAATACTTAAATATGTGCAGAATGTTTAAAGAGTATATTACATTTAAAAAAAGTTTTTAGTTTTATTAAACCCAATCATTAACATCTATTAAAAGTTTCTTTTGTTTACATTTGCACACGTGCGTAAAAGCTTTAGTAATTATTTTTTTTATTATCTATTTTGTATAACATTAGTTTTTGTTTAGTGTTTTTTTTATTCTGATCACAATAAAAATTTCTCATTACTATGAAAAAAAATACGAAACATACAAATTAAATAAAAACATTCTCTTAATTCAATATGTCTAAATAATAATAATTCATTAAACAGAATAATATAACAATTTTGCATCATTTGCATAAGGATAAGGAATTATTTGAAAATAATTTCTGTTGTACGAATACGAGAACGAGTACGCGTAATTACCGTACATTGTCTATAAAGTTTTGTTGTAACATTGAAAAAGTATTGTAAATTTTTTGCATTGCTATTTACTGTTATTCACGATTTAAAAAATTTTTGTTGCATTTACCATATTGAGTGGTGCTCGTGTCGGTTATCTTCATTTCTTGAACTTCGAATTTATTACTACATTTTTGGTTTATCATAATCAAACGTAACTGTAAATAAAGAAATTTAACATCAATCGGACTAGAAGAAAAATTGAACGCCCAAAGAATCCCTACTCAACCGCTAATATATTTTCGAGATGGAGTTTCTGGTGGATGAGAAATATATTTCATAAGGGTTTGCAAGGACCACTTGAAGAGGAAGAGTTATATCAGCACCGTAAAGACTTAGATAGTGAACGAGTAACTACAAAGTTTTCGTAAAAACAAGACGGTGCAATAATCCGTTCGCGTAGTTTAACTGCTGTGTATTTTATTTTAGAAGATTTAGTGTTTCCAGCAGAGATCGTAGGCAAACGTATTCGTGCCAAATTTGATGGCACCCAAATTATAAAGGTGCATTTGGATAAGAATCTACAAACGACCATTGAGCACAAAGTAAGTGTTAAATAACACTTATTTCATTAAATCTTTTTTTGCACTTGTGTTTTTTGCTGTTTAAAATTAGTGGTCCAATGTTTCGTTTACGCTTCATTGCTCAAACTGAATTGTAGCTTATTCATATATTGGTAACATTCATCAAATTTAATGAGTGTAGCAATTAACTTGCAGCAATTAATTCAATATGTCTTAATAATAATAATTCATTAAACAGAATAATATAACAATTTTGCATGATTTGCATAAGGATAAGGAATTATTTGAAAATAATTTCTGTTGTACGAATACGAGAACGAGTACGCATAATTACCGTACATTGTCTATAAAGTTTTGTTGTAACATTGAAAAAATATTGTAAATTTTTTGCATTGCTATTTACTGTTATTCACTAATTAAAAAATTTTTGTTGCATTTACCATATTGAGTGGTGCTCGTGTCGGTTATCTTCATTTCTTGAACTTCGAATTTATACATACATTTTTGGTTTATCATAATCAAACGTAACTGTAAATAAAGAAATTAACATGAATCGGACTAAAAGAAAAATTGAAACGCTTCAAAGAATCCCTACTCAACCGCTAATATATTTTCGAGATGGAGTTTCTGGTGGATGAAAAAAATATTTCATAAGGGTTTGCAAGGACCACTTGAAGAGGAAGACTTATATCAGCACCGTAAAGACTTAGATAGTGAACGAGTAACTACAAAGTTTTCGTAAAAACAAGACTGTGCAATAATCCGTTCGCGTAGTTTAACTGCTGTGTATTTTATTTTAGAAGATTTAGTGTTTCCAGCAGAGATCGTAGGCAAACGTATTCGTGCCAAATTGGATGGCACCCAAATTATATATAAAGGTGCATTTGGATAAGAATCTACAAACGACCATTGAGCACAAAGTAAGTGTTAAATAACACTTATTTCATTAAATCTTTTTTTGCGCTTGTGTTTTTTGCTGTTTAAAATTAGTGGTCCAATGTTTCGTTTACGCTTCATTGCTCAAACTGAATTGTAGCTTATTCATATATTGGTAACATTCATCAAATTTAATGAGTGTAGCAATTAACTTGCAGCAATTAATTCAATATGTCTTAATAATAATAATTCATTAAACAGAATAATATAACAATTTTGCATGATTTGCATAAGGATAAGGAATTATTTGAAAATAATTTCTGTTGTACGAATACGAGAACGAGTACGCATAATTACCGTACATTGTCTATAAAGTTTTGTTGTAACATTGAAAAAATATTGTAAATTTTTTGCATTGTTATTTACTGTTATTCACGATTTAAGAAATTTTTGTTGCATTTACCATATTTGAGTGGTGCTCGTGTCGGTTATCTTCATTTCTTGAACTTCGAATTTATTACTACATTTTTGGTTTATCATAATCAAACGTAACTGTAAATAAAGAAATTTAACATCAATCGGACTAGAAGAAAAATTGAACGCCCAAAGAATCCCTACTCAACCGCTAATATATTTTCGAGATGGAGTTTCTGGTGGATGAGAAATATATTTCATAAGGGTTTGCAAGGACCACTTGAAGAGGAAGAGTTATATCAGCACCGTAAAGACTTAGATAGTGAACGAGTAACTACAAAGTTTTCGTAAAAACAAGACGGTGCAATAATCCGTTCGCGTAGTTTAACTGCTGTGTATTTTATTTTAGAAGATTTAGTGTTTTCAGCAGAGATCGTAGGCAAACGTATTCGTGCCAAATTGGATGGCACCCAAATTATATATAAAGGTGCATTTGGATAAGAATCTACAAACGACCAATTGAGCACAAAGTAAGTGTTAAATAACACTTATTTCATTAAATCTTTTTTTTGCACTGTGTTTTTTGCTGTTTAAAATTAGTGGTCCATGTTCGTTTTACGCCTTCATGCTCAAATGAATGTAGCTTTCATATATGGTACTTCATCAAATTAATGGTCTACAATTAACTTGCAGCAATTAATTCAATATGTCTAATAATAATAATTCATTAACAGAATAATATAACAATTTTGCAATGAATTGGCAAAAGAATTATTTGAAAAAATTTCTGTTGTACGAATACGAGAACGAACGCGTAATTACCGTACATGTCTATAAGTTTTGTTTAACATGAAAAAATATTGTAATTTTTTGAATTGCTATTTATGTTATTCACGATTTAAAAAATTTTGGTGCATTCCATATTGAATGGTGTCGTGTCGGTTTCTTCATTTCTTGAACTTCGAATTTATTACTACATTTTGGTTTATATCAAACGTAACTGTAAATAAAGAAATTTAACATGAATCGGACTAGAAGAAAAATTGAACGCGCAAAGAATCCCTACTCAACCGCTAATATATTTTCGAGATGGAGTTTCTGGTGGATGAGAAAAATATTTCATAAGGGTTTGCAAGGACCACTTGAAGAGGAAGACTTATATCAGCACCGTAAAGACTTAGATATGTCTAAATAATAATAATTCATTAAACAGAATAATATAACAGTAACTACAAAGTTTTCGTAAAAACAAGACGGTGCAATAATCCGTTCGCGTAGTTTAACTGCTGTGTATTTTATTTTAGAAGATTTAGTGTTTCCAGCAGAGATCGTAGGCAAATGTATTTGTGCCAAATTGGATGCACATTTTTTAAACATAGTTTCATTAATATTGTTATTTTGTTGTTGTAGACTTAAAACCTTATTTGAGAGATTTGCACATAACTCGAGCCCTTGAAATTGAATTCGGTACTAAAAAGGTATGCACATTTTTTAAACATAGTTTCATTAATATTGTTTTTTTGTTGTTGTAGGCTGTTATAATTTATGTACCAATTCCACAACAAAAAACTTTCCAAAAGATA
Source organism: Teleopsis dalmanni (assembly GCF_002237135.1). Taxonomy (NCBI): domain Eukaryota; kingdom Metazoa; phylum Arthropoda; class Insecta; order Diptera; family Diopsidae; genus Teleopsis; species Teleopsis dalmanni. The sequence goes on from NW_024033242.1 coordinate 6,257, forward strand.
CAAATTATTTTGGTGCGTGAACTTGAAAAAAAGTTCTCTGGATTAAATTTATTATTTATAAAAACTTCTTGCGAATGCTCCAATTTACTAACAACACATGTTAAACTAACAGATCACAAACACTATTTTCATTACAGCTATAATTCTTATACTTCACACTGTTAAAAAAAATCTGCACCGATATGTTAATTATGAATAAAATAAAAATTCCTTTTACTGTTTCAGCAATCATTACCGACAGCGTCGATAATCTAGATGTTACTTACACTGTCGATAACGAAAGTAATAAATCCATAAAATCCGTATAAACCATAAAATCCGTACATAAAATACTTAAAAAAAGCATAAAATCATAAAATCATAAAATCATAAAATACAACAATAAAAATATATAATAAAAGCAACTACTACGCAAGAAACATAACAAAAAAATAAAAATATTAAAATTACAATTAAAAAACAAAACACTCAATAAACAAACAATAGAATTATAAAATACACAATAAATATATAAAACAACCAATAAACATATAAAACATTCAAAAAAAATAAAAATTACAATAAAAATTTTAAATATACAATTAAAATACATAATAAACAAACAATACAATTATAAAATTAACAATAAACATATAAAGCAAACAATAAAAATATAAAACATTCAACAAAAATTGTTGTGCAAGCGATGTTTGCAAATTTTCTTTTTATCTTCCCTTTCTGTTAGCAGAAGTAGCCAATTTCCTCAAAGAATTACTATTTTGAATCTTAAATTATTATTTGTTAATTTCAGAGCTACCTCAAACAAAATAAATCAAAACTTATATGCTTTGTTAATTAAAAGCCTGCAGTAAATTATTGAAATCCAATGCATTTAAAAATGTACGCATGTACATGTAAATGAACTGCATGTAAAACAAAATTTTTGAACGTGCAGCCAAAAATTGCGACATCAGAAGCACATTAGCCTATACGATATCTAGATATACTATAAAATATTATTATATATTTACATAGCTTCCTTAGCAAAAAAAAAAAATTGATTTTAGAATGACTTTAAAAACTTTATCTAAAGTACATACATATATATTTGATGCATGAATCAAACCTTTTTTAGTGGTTCATTGAATTCTTTTTTTATAATAAAATTATTTGCGAATTAATTTAAGGATTAAGTTTGCAGAAAAAAAGATTTTTTTTTTCTTAATAAATTAATAATAGTAAATAATTACACAAATTTACCGGCTAAAAAATTCTTTTATGAGTTCATTTAATTTTTATTTCGACGAAATTCATCGGAATACTCTAGAAATTCATTTAAATCTAAATCAGTGTCAAAAATGTCTTTAAAATAATTATTTTCTATATATGAAAGTTATTTTCTATGTAAATGTGCCATAATTTTTAATTTTATTAAATTATTAAATTAGTTTTGCTGATATATAATTAATATATAATATATTTTTGAGTTAATTGAATTTTATTAAGTAAAAATTCATTTTCCTGCTTTGCGGGTTTTACTATTTACGTATATTAATAAACTGCAATTAAAAATGATTTAATTCATAAAATTGTAAAAAAATTTAAAAAAAATTATTTAAATAATTTAAATAATTTAAATAATTTAAATAATTTATATTTATACATGTTATATAAAATTTAAATATTTAAAAAAACTAATAAGCCGAAAAATATATCAATTAAAGTGCATTTCCACAATCCACATTCATTGTGCAGTTTTATAAACTGTAAAACTTCTGCATAACATTTTATTTGTTATTCGAAAGAGAAGGAACGCATATAAATCATACAGTTACTATACTAAACAATTGGTGAGAAGAGCATTGTGGATTGTATTGCATACAAGTCTGCTAATACAATCCACACAAACTGATTTATATACACGACTTCTCAGTGTT
>NW_024033243.1:0-8172 GCF_002237135.1 Teleopsis dalmanni
AAAATTAGTGGTCCAATGTTTCGTTTACGCTTCATTGCTCAAACTGAATTGTAGCTCATTCATATATTGGTAACATTCATCAAATTTAATGAGTCTAGCAATTAACTTGCAGCAATTAATTCAATTTGTCTAAATAATAATAATTCATTAAACAGAATAATATAACAATTTTGCATGATTTGCATAAGGAATTATTTGAAAATAATTTCTGTTGTACGAATACGAGAACGAGTACACGTAATTATCGTACATTGTCTATAAAGTTTTGTTGTAACATTGAAAAAGTGTTGTAAATTTTTTGCATTGCTATTTACTGTTATCACGTTTAAAAAATTTTTTGCATTTACCATATTGAGTTGCTCGGTCGGTATCTCATTTCTTGAAATTCGAATTTATTACACATTTTTGGTTAATCATAATCAAACGTAACTGTAAATAAAGGAATTAAATGAATCGACCTAGAAAAAATTGAACGCCCAAGAATCATACTCAGACCTGCTAATATATTTTCGAGATGGAGTTTCTGGTGGATGAAAAAAATATTTCATAAGGGTTTGCAAGGACCACTTGAAGAGAAAGACTTATATCAGCACCGTAAAGACTTAGATAGTGAACGAGTAACTACAAAGTTTTCGTAAAAACAAGACGGTGCAATAATCCGTTCGCGTAGTTTAACTGCTGTGTATTTTATTTTAGAAGATTTAGTGTTTCCAGCAGAGATCGTAGGCAAACGTATTCGTGCCAAATTGGATGGCACCCAAATTATAAAGGTGCATTTGGATAAGAATCTACAAACGACCATTGAGCACAAAGTAAGTGTTAAATAACACTTATTTCATTAAATCTTTTTTTGCACTTGTGGTTTTTGCTGTTTAAAATTAGTGGTCCAATGTTTCGTTTACGCTTCATTGCTCAAACTGAATTGTAGCTCATTCATATATTGGTAACATTCATCAAATTTAATGAGTCTAGCAATTAACTTGCAGCAATTAATTCAATATGTCTAAATAATAATAATTCATTAAACAGAATAATATAACAATTTTGCATGATTTGCATAAGGAATTATTTGAAAATAATTTCTGTTGTACGAATACGAGAACGAGTACGCATAATTACCGTACATTGTCTATAAAGTTTTGTTGTAACATTGAAAAAATATTGTAAATTTTTTGCATTGCTATTTACTGTTATTCACGATTTAAAAAATTTTTGTTGCATTTACCATATTGAGTGGTGCTCGTGTCGGTTATCTTCATTTCTTGAACTTCGAATTTATTACTACATTTTTGGTTTATCATAATCAAACGTAACTGTAAATAAAGAAATTTAACATCAATCGGACTAGAAGAAAAATTGAACGCCCAAAGAATCCCTACTCAACCGCTAATATATTTTCGAGATGGAGTTTCTGGTGGATGAGAAAAATATTTCATAAGGGTTTGCAAGGACCACTTGAAGAAGAAGACTTATATCAGCACCGTAAAGACTTAGATAGTGAACGAGTAACTACAAAGTTTTCGTAAAAACAAGACGGTGCAATAATCCGTTCGCGTAGTTTAACTGCTGTGTATTTTATTTTAGAAGATTTAGTGTTTCCAGCAGAGATCGTAGGCAAACGTATTCGTGCCAAATTGAGCACAAAGTAAGTGTTAAATAACACTTATTTCATTAAATCTTTTTTTGCACTTGTGTTTTTTGCTGTTTAAAATTAGTGGTCCAATGTTTCGTTTACGCTTCATTGCTCAAACTGAATTGTAGCTCATTCATACATATATTGGTAACATTCATCAAATTTAATGAGTCTAGCAATTAACTTGCAGCAATTAATTCAATATGTCTAAATAATAATAATTCATTAAACAGAATAATATAACAATTTAGCATGATTTGCATAAGGAATTATTTGAAAATAATTTCTGTTGTACGAATACGAGAACGAGTACGCGTAATTACCGTACATCTGTCTAAAAAGTTTGTTAACATTGAAAAAGAATTGTAAATTTTTGCATTGCTATTTACTGTTAGTTCACGATTAAAAATTTTTGGTTGCATTACATATTCGTGTGCTCGTGTCGTTATCTTCATTCTTGAACCTTCGAAATTTATTACTACATTTTTGGTTATTCATAATCAAACGTAACTGTAATAAGAAATGTTAACATAACTCGGACAGAAGAAAATTAACCTCAAGGAACCCTACTCACCGCAATATATTTCGAGATGGAGTTGAACTGGTGGATGAGAAAAATAATTCATAAGGTTGCAAGGACACTTGAAGAGGAAGACTTATATCAGCACCGTAAAGGCTTAGATAGTGAACGAGTAACTACAAAGTTTTCGTAAAAACAAGACGGTGCAATAATCCGTTCGCGTAGTTTAACTGTGTGTATTTTACTTTAGAAGATTTAGTGTTTCCAGCAGAGATCGTAGGCAAACGTATTCGTGCCAAATTGGATGGCACACAAATTATAAAGGTGCATTTGGATAAGAATCTACAAACGACCATTGAGCACAAAGTAAGTGTTAAATAACACTTATTTCATTAAATCTTTTTTTTGCACTTGTGGTTTTTGCTGTTTAAAATTAGTGGTCCAATGTTTCGTTTACGCTTCATTGCTCAAACTGAATTGTAGCTCATTCATATATTGGTAACATTCATCAAATTTAATGAGTCTAGCAATTAACTTGCAGCAATTAATTCAATATGACTAAATAATAATAATTCATTAAACAGAATAATATAACAATTTTGCATGATTTGCATAAGGAATTATTTGAAAATAATTTCTGTTGTACGAATACGAGAACGAGTACGCGTAATTACCGTACATTGTCTATAAAGTTTTGTTGTAACATTGAAAAAGTGTTGTAAATTTTTTGCATTGCTATTTAGTGTTATTCACGATTTAAAAAATTTTTGTTGCATTTACCATATTGAGTGGTGCTCGTGTCGGTTATCTTCATTTCTTGAACTTCGAATTTATTACTACATTTTTGGTTTATCATAATCAAAAGTAACTGTAAATAAAGAATTTAACATGAATCGGACTAGAAGAAAATTGAACGCCCAAAGAATCCCTACTAAACCGCTAATATATTTTCGAGATGGAGTTTCTGGTGGATGAAAAAAATATTTCATAAGGGTTTGCAAGGACCACTTGAAGAGGAAGACTTATATCAGCACCGTAAAGACTTAGATAGTGAACGAGTAACTACAAAGTTTTCGTAAAAACAAGACTGTGCAATAATCCGTTCGCGTAGTTTAACTGCTGTGTATTTTATTTTAGAAGATTTAGTGTTTCCAGCAGAGATCGTAGGCAAACGTATTCGTGCCAAATTGGATGGCACCCAAATTATATATAAAGGTGCATTTGGATAAGAATCTACAAACGACCATTGAGCACAAAGTAAGTGTTAAATAACACTTATTTCATTAAATCTTTTTTTGCGCTTGTGTTTTTTGCTGTTTAAAATTAGTGGTCCAATGTTTCGTTTACGCTTCATTGCTCAAACTGAATTGTAGCTTATTCATATATTGGTAACATTCATCAAATTTAATGAGTGTAGCAATTAACTTGCAGCAATTAATTCAATATGTCTTAATAATAATAATTCATTAAACAGAATAATATAACAATTTTGCATGATTTGCATAAGGATAAGGAATTATTTGAAAATAATTTCTGTTGTACGAATACGAGAACGAGTACGCATAATTACCGTACATTGTCTATAAAGTTTTGTTGTAACATTGAAAAAATATTGTAAATTTTTTGCATTGTTATTTACTGTTATTCACGATTTAAGAAATTTTTGTTGCATTTACCATATTTGAGTGGTGCTCGTGTCGGTTATCTTCATTTCTTGAACTTCGAATTTATTACTACATTTTTGGTTTATCATAATCAAACGTAACTGTAAATAAAGAAATTTAACATCAATCGGACTAGAAGAAAAATTGAACGCCCAAAGAATCCCTACTCAACCGCTAATATATTTTCGAGATGGAGTTTCTGGTGGATGAGAAATATATTTCATAAGGGTTTGCAAGGACCACTTGAAGAGGAAGAGTTATATCAGCACCGTAAAGACTTAGATAGTGAACGAGTAACTACAAAGTTTTCGTAAAAACAAGACGGTGCAATAATCCGTTCGCGTAGTTTAACTGCTGTGTATTTTATTTTAGAAGATTTAGTGTTTTCAGCAGAGATCGTAGGCAAACGTATTCGTGCCAAATTGGATGGCACCCAAATTATATATAAAGGTGCATTTGGATAAGATCGATCAAACGAAACATTGAGCACAAAGTAAGTGTTAAATAACACTTATTTCATTAAATCTTTTTTGCACTTGTGTTTTTTGCTGTTTAAAATTAGTGGTCCAATGTTTCGTTTACGCTTCATATATTGGTAACATTCATCAAATTTAATGAGTCTAGCAATTAACTTGCAGCAATTAATTCAATATGTCTATATAATAATAATTCATTAAACAGAATAATATAACAATTTTGCATGATTTGCATAAGGAATTATTTGAAAATAATTTCTGTTGTACGAATACGAGAACGAGTACGCGTAATTTTACCGTACATTGTCTATAAAGTTTTGTTATAACATTGAAAAAATATTGTAAATTTTTTGCATTGCTATTTACTATTATTCACGATTTAAAAAATTTTTGTTGCATTTATCATATTGAGTGGTGCTCGTGTCGGTTATCTTCATTTCTTGAACTTCGAATTTATTACTACATTTTTGGTTTATCATAACCAAACGTAACTGTAAATAAAGAAATTTAACATGAATCGGACTAGAAGAAAAATTGAACGCCCAAAGAATCCCTACTCAACCGCTAATATATTTTCGTGATGGAGTTTCTGGTGGATGAGAAAAATATTTCATATGGGTTTGCAAGGACCACTTGAAGAGGAAGACTTATATCAGCACCGTAAAGACTTAGATAGTGAACGAGTAACTACAAAGTTTTCGTAAAAACAAGACGGTGCAATAATCCTTTCGCGTAGTTTAACTGCTGTGTATTTTATTTTAGAAGATTTAGTGTTTCCAGCAGAGATCGTAGGCAAACGTATCGTGCCAAATTTGGATGGCATACCAATTTATAAAGGTACATTTGGGATAAGACTACAAACTTTCATACATACTTTCTTCTCCAGTTTCGGTTTCTTGATGTTTTTGTACGAAACTTTATATGCGATTTTGAGCATATGGTTTTTTGGTATGTGTTTCCCTCTCAATTTGCGATGTGCTAAGTGTTGTAAGTGTATTTTGCTTGTGTAACAAATACATTCAAATATTGCAGGGCATTTAAACATAAATTAAGATTTTTTTTTTTTTTTTTTTTGTCTTCTATAAATTTACTTTCCGAAACTTTATTTACTTTTCCGTGATTTTTCTCTGTATGCATATGTATCATATATATGTGTGTTTCTACGTATGCATTTACCTTATACTGTAGAAAATATATTTTCTTGTTTAATTTTTATTCATTCTACTATTTGTTCTCTCATAAACATACACAAACATAATTTGATGGATTTCATCATAAATGCAATGTTGTCACATTTCTCAAAATACTTAAATATGTGCAGAATGTTTAAAGAGTATATTACATTTAAAAAAAGTTTTTAGTTTTATTAAACCCAATCATTAACATCTATTAAAAGTTTCTTTTGTTTACATTTGCACACGTGCGTAAAAGCTTTAGTAATTATTTTTTTTATTATCTATTTTGTATAACATTAGTTTTTGTTTAGTGTTTTTTTTATTCTGATCACAATAAAAATTTCTCATTACTATGAAAAAAAATACGAAACATACAAATTAAATAAAAACATTCTCTTAATTCAATATGTCTAAATAATAATAATTCATTAAACAGAATAATATAACAATTTTGCATCATTTGCATAAGGATAAGGAATTATTTGAAAATAATTTCTGTTGTACGAATACGAGAACGAGTACGCGTAATTACCGTACATTGTCTATAAAGTTTTGTTGTAACATTGAAAAAGTATTGTAAATTTTTTGCATTGCTATTTACTGTTATTCACGATTTAAAAAATTTTTGTTGCATTTACCATATTGAGTGGTGCTCGTGTCGGTTATCTTCATTTCTTGAACTTCGAATTTATTACTACATTTTTGGTTTATCATAATCAAACGTAACTGTAAATAAAGAAATTTAACATCAATCGGACTAGAAGAAAAATTGAACGCCCAAAGAATCCCTACTCAACCGCTAATATATTTTCGAGATGGAGTTTCTGGTGGATGAGAAATATATTTCATAAGGGTTTGCAAGGACCACTTGAAGAGGAAGAGTTATATCAGCACCGTAAAGACTTAGATAGTGAACGAGTAACTACAAAGTTTTCGTAAAAACAAGACGGTGCAATAATCCGTTCGCGTAGTTTAACTGCTGTGTATTTTATTTTAGAAGATTTAGTGTTTCCAGCAGAGATCGTAGGCAAACGTATTCGTGCCAAATTTGATGGCACCCAAATTATAAAGGTGCATTTGGATAAGAATCTACAAACGACCATTGAGCACAAAGTAAGTGTTAAATAACACTTATTTCATTAAATCTTTTTTTGCACTTGTGTTTTTTGCTGTTTAAAATTAGTGGTCCAATGTTTCGTTTACGCTTCATTGCTCAAACTGAATTGTAGCTTATTCATATATTGGTAACATTCATCAAATTTAATGAGTGTAGCAATTAACTTGCAGCAATTAATTCAATATGTCTTAATAATAATAATTCATTAAACAGAATAATATAACAATTTTGCATGATTTGCATAAGGATAAGGAATTATTTGAAAATAATTTCTGTTGTACGAATACGAGAATGAGTACGCGTAATTATCGTACATTGTCTATAAAGTTTTGTTGTAACATTCAAAAAATATTGTAAATTTTTTGCATTGCTATTTACTGTTATTCACGATTTAAAAAATTTTTGTTGCATTTACCATATTGAGTGGTGCTCGTGTCGGTTAAATTTAATATTGTATAAAAAAATATTCACTTGATCAAATTTGACACTCAATTTAACATAAAATTCACACACTTTCTTTATGGATTTGTTTTATTGATTTAAATTTCATAATAATAAATAATCTAATAAGGGCCCTCGTAAAGTTGTTCTAACGGTGTCGGAACGCGATCGATGCGTAGGAATACATACTTGCTCTCTGACAGCTCGCTGGGTACTAAGACTGGTTGTTGAACGTGTCGCAGTCCAGGTTGAGTTCGTACATTACCTAAGTTTCTGCGCAGTAACTTTACGAAGTCTGTTTCGCTTGGTTTGATTTTGACTTCTGTCAGCAACTGTACCGGGACTCTGAGAGGGTTGCCGTACTACAACAACAATGGGCTTGGCTGCTTCAGTTGACACTGTGTCTTGAAGTCCACTTAAAGCATGCTACCGAATATCATCAATTTTTTGCTGAAATAAAATATGCCGAGCAATGACTCGTGAAGCGTGATGACATTTTAAATAGCAAATATTCTCAATCGGATTTTGGTCTTGATCAAGGTGAAGCTTTATTACGTGGTATGCAGGATTTACGTGAAGAATTGAATGCTTTTAGTGAAACTGTTGCTAATTTGACCCATCGGGCTCAAACAATTGTTCCAATATATAAAAGACGACAACCGGTAAATAATCAATGCTCTGTACAAGCAATATGTGCTTATAAGCAGCAAGGTCAACTACAAATTGAAAAGGGAGAAACTTGTATCTTGCTCGATAACTCTAGTCGAGTTAAATGGAGAATTCGTAATTCAATAGGACAAGAGGGTTCAATTCCTAGTGCTTGCTTATTAATGCCTCCTCCTGACCAAGAGGCAATTGATGCAGCTGAACGACTTAAACGGTTATTCGATCGTTCTGTGACCAATTTCTTGCAGTGGGTCCAGAACAGCGTACAGCGATACGGCGTGCACTCAATGATGACGCAGATAAACTTTTAAGTGAGGGTGATCCAAATGATCCACAATTAAGACGTTTACGCCGTGAAATGGATGAAGTAAATCGTTTATTTGACGAATTTGAAAAACGCGCTAGAGCTGAAGGTAAATTAATTTAATTAAATTAGTTTATTTTTATTTTTTCGTAGGCGGGGGTATATTCACCAATTAT
>NW_024033244.1:0-8167 GCF_002237135.1 Teleopsis dalmanni
GACATAATTTTAAAATCTGATCAAACTAACTACAAATCAAATTTATAAATTTATGCATTCATATGAAATTCATATCAAATGTCGATTTCATTGTATTTCATTGTATTTCATTGTATTTGATTGTTTCAAACAATTAAAAGATAGAAAGGCTATATTGGGTGTATATATATATATTAGTCGGAAAGTAGGAAAGTAGGAAAGTAGGAAAGCAGGAAATAATAAATAGCTACTGTTGAGAGTCAAAGCCTGTTTTGCAATATAAAGCATTAAATGATGAATAGAATTTATTATAATTGTAATTATTTTATTTTTAATATTATTAATATTTTTAAAGTTCTGCAAAACGCTTGTCGTAATGTACATTGTAAAGTGGACCGGACCGGACCGGACTGGACCGGACCATCTGTTTTATCATTTGGAAACTCATTTGGAAAATATTTCTACCATCCTTAAATTAGTTTATAACAAAACAAAAGTTAAAATTATAAATAAGTCTTCTAACTACAGATTTGTTTTGTAATTTTACAATTTTATAATTTTGCAATTTTGTTAGCATTAGCAGTTAGCATTAGCAGCTAACACTAACAGCTAGGAACATAAATTTTAAAATCTGATCAAAATACTACAAATAAATTGTTATAAATTCTGCCATTCATATGAAAGTGAATATCAATAATGTCGATTCAATTGTATTTCATTGTATTTTCATTGTATTCATTGTATTGATTGTTTCAACAAAAAAGGATAGAAAGGCTATATTGGTGTATAATAATTGCTGGAACGTAGGAAAGTAGGAAAGTAGGAAAGCAGGAAATAATAAATAGCTACTGTTGAGAGTCAAAGCTTGTTTTGCAATATAAATCATTAAATGATGAATAGAATTTATTATAATTGTAATTATTTTATTTTTAATATTATTTATATATTTAAAGTTCTGCAAAACGCTTGTCGTAATGTACATTGTAAAGTGGACCGGACCGGACCGGACCATCTGTTTTATCATTCGGAAACTCATTTGGAAAATATTTCTACCATCCTTAAATTAGTTTATAACAAAACAAAAGTTAAAAGTATAAATAAGTCTTCTAACTACAGATTTGTTTTGTAATTTTACAATTTTATAATTTTGCAATTTTGTTAGCAGTTAGCAGTTAGCAGTTAGCAGCTAACAGCTAACAGCTAGGACATAATTTTAAAATCTGATCAAACTAACTACAAATCAAATTTATAAATTTATGCATTCATATGAAATTCATATCAAATGTCGATTTCATTGTATTTCATTGTATTTCATTGTATTTGATTGTTTCAAACAATTAAAAGATAGAAAGGCTATATTGGGTGTATATATATATATTAGTAGGAAAGTAGGAAAGTAGGAAATCAGGAAATAATAAATAGCTACTGTTGAGAGTCAAAGCCTGTTTTGCAATATAAATCATTAAATGATGAATAGAATTTATTATAATTGTAATTATTTTATTTTTAATATTATTTATATATTTAAAGTTCTGCAAAACGCTTGTCGTAATGTACATTGTAAAGTGGACCGGACCGGACCGGACTGGACCGGACCATCTGTTTTATCATTTGGAAACTCATTTGGAAAATATTTCTACCATCCTTAAATTAGTTTACAACAAAACAAAAGTTAAAAGTATAAATAAGTCTTCTAACTACAGATTTGTTTTGTAATTTTACAATTTTATAATTTTGCAATGTTAGCAGTTAGAGTTAGCAGGTAGCAGTTAGCAGTTAGCAGCTAACAGCTAGGACATAATTTTAAAATCTGATCAAACTAACTACAAATCAAATTTATAAATTTATGCATTCATATGAAATTCATATCAAATGTCGATTTCATTGTATTTCATTGTATTTCATTGTATTTGATTGTTTCAAACAATTAAAAGATAGAAAGGCTATATTGGGTGTATATATATATATTAGTAGGAAAGTAGGAAAGTAGGAAAGCAGGAAAGCAGGAAATAATAAATAGCTACTGTTGAGAGTCAAACATGTTTTGCAATATAAATCATTAAATGATGAATAGAATTTATTATAATTGTAATTATTTTATTTTTAATATTATTTATATTTTTAAAGTTCTGCAAAACGCTTGTCGTAATGTACATTGTAAAGTGGACCGGACCGGACCGGACCATCTGTTTTATCATTTGGAAACTCATTTGGAAATTATTTCTACCATCCTTAAATTAGTTTATAACAAAACAAAAGTTAAAAGTATAAATAAGTCTTCTAACTACAGATTTGTTTTGTAATTTCACAATTTTATAATTTTGCAATTTTGTTAGCAGTTAGCAGTTAGCAGTTAGCAGTTAGCAGCTAACAGCTAACAGCTAGGACATAATTTTAAAATCTGATCAAACTACAAATCAAATTTATAAATTTATGCATTCATATGAAATTGATATCAAATGTCGATTTCATTGTTTTTTGTATTTCATTGTATTTCATTGTATTTGATTGTTTCAAACAATTAAAAGATAGAAAGGCTATATTGGGTGTATATATATATATTAGTAGGAAAGTAGGAAAGTAGGAAAGAGGAAAGCAGGAAATAATAAATAGCTACTGTTGAGAGTCAAAGCTTGTTTTGCAATATAAATCATTAAATGATGAATAGAATTTATTATAATTGTAATTATTTTATTTTTAATATTATTTATATATTTAAAGTTCTGCAAAACGCTTGTCGTAATGTACATTGTAAAGTGGACCGGACCGGACCGGACCATCTGTTTTATCATTCGGAAACTCATTTGGAAAATATTTCTACCATCCTTAAATTAGTTTATAACAAAACAAAAGTTAAAAGTATAAATAAGTCTTCTAACTACAGATTTGTTTTGTAATTTCACAATTTTATAATTTTGCAATTTTAGCAGTTAGCAGTTAGCAGTTAGCAGTTAGCAGCTAACAGCTACTAGACATAATTTTAAAATCTGATCAAACTAACTAATCAAATTTCATAAATTTATGCAATTTATGCAATTCATATCAAATGTCGATATCAATGTCGATTTCATTGTATTTCATTTTATTTCATTGTATTTGATTGTTTCAAACAATTAAAAGATAGAAAGGCTATATTGGGTGTATATATATATATTAGTAGGAACGTAGGAAAGTAGGAAAGTAGGAAAGCAGGAAATAATAAATAGCTACTGTTGAGAGTCAAAGCTTGTTTTGCAATATAAATCATTAAATGATGAATAGAATTTATTATAATTGTAATTATTTTATTTTTAATATTATTTATATATTTAAAGTTCTGCAAAACGCTTGTCGTAATGTACATTGTAAAGTGGACCGGACCGGACCGGACCATCTGTTTTATCATTCGGAAACTCATTTGGAAAATATTTCTACCATCCTTAAATTAGTTTATAACAAAACAAAAGTTAAAAGTATAAATAAGTCTTCTAACTACAGATTTGTTTTGTAATTTTACAATTTTATAATTTTGCAATTTTGTTAGCAGTTAGCAGTTAGCAGTTAGCAGTTAGCAGTTAGCAGCTAACAGCTAACAGCTAGGACATAATTTTAAAATCTGATCAAACTAACTACAAATCAAATTTATAAATTTATGCATTTATATGAAATTGATATCAAATGTCGATTTCATTGTATTTCATTGTATTTCATTGTATTTCATTGTATTTGATTGTTTCAAACAATTAAAAGATAGAAAGGCTATATTGGGTGTATATATATATATTAGTAGGAAAGTAGGAAAGTAGGAAAGCAGGAAAGCAGGAAATAATAAATAGCTACTGTTGAGAGTCAAACATGTTTTGCAATATAAAGCATTAAATGATGAATAGAATTTATTATAATTGTAATTATTTTATTTTTAATATTATTAATATTTTTAAAGTTCTGCAAAACGCTTGTCGTAATGTACATTGTAAAGTGGACCGGACCGGACCGGACTGGACCGGACCATCTGTTTTATCATTTGGAAACTCATTTGGAAAATATTTCTGCCATCCTTAAATTAGTTTATAACAAAACAAAAGTTAAAAGTATAAATAAGTCTTCTAACTACAGATTTGTTTTGTAATTTCACAATTTTATAATTTTGCAATTTTGTTAGCAGTTAGCAGTTAGCAGTTAGCAGCTAACAGCTAACAGCTAGGACATAATTTTAAAATCTGATCAAACTAACTACAAATCAAATTTATAAATTTATGCATTCATATGAAATTGATATCAAATGTCGATTTCATTGTATTTCATTGTATTTCATTGTATTTCATTGTATTTGATTGTTTCAAACAATTAAAAGATAGAAAGGCTATATTGGGTGTATATATATATATTAGTAGGAAAGTAGGAAAGTAGGAAAGCAGGAAAGCAGGAAATAATAAATAGCTACTGTTGAGAGTCAAACATGTTTTGCAATATAAATCATTAAATGATGAATAGAATTTATTATAATTGTAATTATTTTATTTTTAATATTATTTATATTTTTAAAGTTCTGCAAAACGCTTGTCGTAATGTACATTGTAAAGTGGACCGGACCGGACCGGACTGGACCGGACCATCTGTTTTATCATTTGGAAACTCATTTGGAAAATATTTCTGCCATCCTTAAATTAGTTTATAACAAAACAAAAGTTAAAAGTATAAATAAGTCTTCTAACTACAGATTTGTTTTGTAATTTCACAATTTTATAATTTTGCAATTTTGTTAGCAGTTAGCAGTTAGCAGTTAGCAGCTAACAGCTAACAGCTAGGACATAATTTTAAAATCTGATCAAACTAACTACAAATCAAATTTATAAATTTATGCATTCATATGAAATTGATATCAAATGTCGATTTCATTGTATTTCATTGTATTTCATTGTATTTGATTGTTTTCCAAACAATAAAAAGTAGAAAGGCTATATTGGGTGTATATATATATATTGTAGGAAAGTAGGAAAGTAGGAAAGCAGGAAATAATAAATAGCTACTGTTGAGAGTCAAAGCTTGTTTTGCAATATAAATCATTAAATGATGAATAGAATTTATTATAATTGTAATTATTTTATTTTTAATATTATTTATATATTTAAAGTTCTGCAAAACGCTTGTCGTAATGTACATTGTAAAGTGGACCGGACCGGACCGGACCATCTGTTTTATCATTTGGAAACTCATTTGGAAAATATTTCTACCATCCTAAATTATTTTTATAGAACAAAACAAAAGTTAAAAGTATAAATAATCTTCTAACGTCGATTTGTTTTGTAATTTTAAAATTTTAAAATTTTGCAATTTTGTTAGAAGTTAGCAGTTAGCAGTTAGCAGTTAGCAGCTAACAGCTAGGACATAATTTTAAAATCTGATCAAACTAACTACAAATCAAATTTATAAATTTATGCATTCATATGAAATTCATATCAAATGTCGATTTCATTGTATTTCATTGTATTTCATTGTATTTGATTGTTTCAAACAATTAAAAGATAGAAAGGCTATATTGGGTGTATATATATATATTAGTAGGAAAGTAGGAAAGTAGGAAATCAGGAAATAATAAATAGCTACTGTTGAGAGTCAAAGCCTGTTTTGCAATATAAATCATTAAATGATGAATAGAATTTATTATAATTGTAATTATTTTATTTTTAATATTATTTATATATTTAAAGTTCTGCAAAACGCTTGTCGTAATGTACATTGTAAAGTGGACCGGACCGGACCGGACTGGACCGGACCATCTGTTTTATCATTTGGAAACTCATTTGGAAAATATTTCTACCATCCTTAAATTAGTTTACAACAAAACAAAAGTTAAAAGTATAAATAAGTCTTCTAACTACAGATTTGTTTTGTAATTTTACAATTTTATAATTTTGCATTGTTAGCAGTTACAGTTTAGCAGTTAGCAGTTAGCAGCTAACAGCTAGGACATAATTTTAAAATCTGATCAAACTAACTACAAATCAAATTTATAAATTTATGCATTCATATGAAATTCATATCAAATGTCGATTTCATTGTATTTCATTGTATTTCATTGTATTTGATTGTTTCAAACAATTAAAAGATAGAAAGGCTATATTGGGTGTATATATATATATTAGTAGGAAAGTAGGAAAGTAGGAAAGCAGGAAAGCAGGAAATAATAAATAGCTACTGTTGAGAGTCAAACATGTTTTGCAATATAAATCATTAAATGATGAATAGAATTTATTATAATTGTAATTATTTTATTTTTAATATTATTTATATTTTTAAAGTTCTGCAAAACGCTTGTCGTAATGTACATTGTAAAGTGGACCGGACCGGACCGGACCATCTGTTTTATCATTTGGAAACTCATTTGGAAATTATTTCTACCATCCTTAAATTAGTTTATAACAAAACAAAAGTTAAAAGTATAAATAAGTCTTCTAACTACAGATTTGTTTTGTAATTTCACAATTTTATAATTTTGCAATTTTGTTAGCAGTTAGCAGTTAGCAGTTAGCAGTTAGCAGCTAACAGCTAACAGCTAGGACATAATTTTAAAATCTGATCAAACTACAAATCAAATTTATAAATTTATGCATTCATATGAAATTGATATCAAATGTCGATTTCATTGTATTTCATTGTATTTCATTGTTTAAACAAAAGATTAGAAAGGCGTGTATATTGGGTGTATATATATTATTAGTAGGAAAGTAGGAAAGTAGGAAAGTAGGAAAGCAGGAATAATAAATAGCTACTGGTTGAGAGTCAAGCCTGTTTGCAATTATAATCATTAAATGATGAATAGAATTTATTATAATTGTAATTATTTTTTATTTATATTATTTAAAGTTCTGCAAAACCGTCGAAGTACATTTAAATGTGACCGGACCGGACTGGACCGGACCATCTGTTTTATCATTTTGGAACTCATTTGGAAAATATTTCTTACCATCCTTAAATTAGTTATAACAAAACAAAAGTTTAAAAGTATAATAAGTTCTTCTAACTACAGATTTGTTTTGTAATTTACAATTCTTATATAATTTGCAATTTGTTAGCAGTTAGCAGTTAGCAGTTAGCAGCTAACAGCTAGGACATAATTTTAAAATCTGATCAAACTAACTACAAATCAAATTTATAAATTTATGCATTCATATGAAATTCATATCAAATGTCGATTTCATTGTATTTCATTGTATTTCATTGTATTTGATTGTTTCAAACAATTAAAAGATAGAAAGGCTATATTGGGTGTATATATATATATTAGTAGGAAAGTAGGAAAGTAGGAAAGCAGGAAAGCAGGAAATAATAAATAGCTACTGTTGAGAGTCAAACATGTTTTGCAATATAAATCATTAAATGATGAATAGAATTTATTATAATTGTAATTATTTTATTTTTAATATTATTTATATTTTTAAAGTTCTGCAAAACGCTTGTCGTAATGTACATTGTAAAGTGGACCGGACCGGACCGGACCATCTGTTTTATCATTTGGAAACTCATTTGGAAATTATTTCTACCATCCTTAAATTAGTTTATAACAAAAGTTAAAAGTATAAATAAGTCTTCTAACTACAGATTTGTTTTGTAATTTCACAATTTTAAAATTTTGCAATTTTGTTAGAAGTTAGCAGTTAGCAGTTAGCAGTTAGCAGCTAACAGCTAGGACATAATTTTAAAATCTGATCAAACTAACTACAAATCAAATTTATAAATTTATGCATTCATATGAAATTCATATCAAATGTCGATTTCATTGTATTTCATTGTATTTGATTGTTTCAAACAAAAGATAGAAAGGCTATATTGGGTGTATATATATATATTAGTAGGAAAGTAGGAAAGTAGGAAAGCAGGAAAGAATAAATAGCTACTGTTGAGAGTCAAAGCCTGTTTTGCAATATAAATCATTAAATGATGAATAGAATTTATTATAATTGTAATTATTTTATTTTTAATATTATTTATATATTTAAAGTTCTGCAAAACGCTTGTCGTAATGTACATTGTAAAGTGGACCGGACCGGACCGGACTGGACCGGACCATCTGTTTTATCATTTGGAAACTCATTTGGAAAATATTTCTACCATCCTTAAATTAGTTTACAACAAAACAAAAGTTAAAAGTATAAATAAGTCTTCTAACTACAGATTTGTTTTGTAATTTTACAATTTTATAATTTTG
>NW_024033245.1:0-8166 GCF_002237135.1 Teleopsis dalmanni
AATTAATTCAATATGTCTTAATAATAATAATTCATTAAACAGAATAATATAACAATTTTGCATGATTTGCATAAGGATAAGGAATTATTTGAAAATAATTTCTGTTGTACGAATACGAGAACGAGTACGCATAATTACCGTACATTGTCTATAAAGTTTTGTTGTAACATTGAAAAAATATTGTAAATTTTTTGCATTGCTATTTACTGTTATTCACGATTTAAAAAATTTTTGTTGCATTCACCATATTGAGTGGTGCTCGTGTCGGTTATCTTCATTTCTTGAACTTCGAATTTATTACTACATTTTTGGTTTATCATAACCAAACGTAACTGTAAATAAAGAAATTTAACATGAATCGGACTAGAAGAAAAATTGAACGCCCAAAGAATCCCTACTCAACCGGTAATATATTTTCGAGATGGAGTTTCTGGTGGATGAGAAAAATATTTCATAAGGGTTTGCAAGGACCACTTGAAGAGGAAGAGTTATATCAGCACCGTAAAGACTTAGATAGTGAACGAGTAACTACAAAGTTTTCGTAAAAACAAGACGGTGCAATAATCCGTTCGCGTAGTTTAACTGCTGTGTATTTTATTTTAGAAGATTTAGTGTTTCCAGCAGAGATCGTAGGCAAACGTATTCGTGCCAAATTTGATGGCACCCAAATTATAAAGGTGCATTTGGATAAGAATCTACAAACGACCATTGAGCACAAAGTAAGTGTTAAATAACACTTATTTCATTAAATCTTTTTTTGCACTTGTGTTTTTTGCTGTTTAAAATTAGTGGTCCAATGTTTCGTTTACGCTTCATTGCTCAAACTGAATTGTAGCTTATTCATATATTGGTAACATTCATCAAATTTAATGAGTGTAGCAATTAACTTGCAGCAATTAATTCAATATGTCTTAATAATAATAATTCATTAAACAGAATAATATAACAATTTTGCATGATTTGCATAAGGATAAGGAATTATTTGAAAATAATTTCTGTTGTACGAATACGAGAACGAGTACGCGTAATTACCGTACATTGTCTATAAAGTTTTGTTGTAACATTCAAAAAATATTGTAAATTTTTTGCATTGCTATTTACTGTTATTCACGATTTAAAAAATTTTTGTTGCATTTACCATATTGAGTGATGCTCGTGTCGGTTAAATTTAATATTGTATAAAAAAATATTCACTTGATCAAATTTGACACTCAATTTAACATAAAATTCACACATTTTCTTAATTATTTTTTATGGGAATTTAAATTTCACTAATAATAAATAATTAATAAGGTCCACTTCGTGTTAAGTTGTTCTAACGGTGTCGGAACGCGATCGATGCGTAGGAATACATACTTGCTCTCTGACAGCTCGCTGGGTACTAAGACTGGTTGTTGACCGTGTCGCAGTCCAGGTTGAGTTCGTACATTACCTAAGTTTCTGCGCAGTAACTTTACGAAGTCTGTTTCGCTTGGTTTGATTTTGACTTCTGTCAGCAACTGTACCGGGACTCTGAGAGGGTTGCCGTACTACAACAACAATGGGCTTGGCTGCTTCAGTTGACACTGTGTCTTGAAGTCCACTTAAAGCATGCTACCGAATATCATCAATTTTTTGCTGAAATAAAAGATGCCGAGCAATGGCTCGTGAAGCGTGATGACATTTTAAATAGCAAATATTCTCAATCGGATTTTGGTCTTGATCAAGGTGAAGCTTTATTACGTGGTATGCAGGATTTACGTGAAGAATTGAATGCTTTTAGTGAAACTGTTGCTAATTTGACCCATCGGGCTCAAACAATTGTTCCACTATATAAAAGACGACAACCGGTAAATAATCAATGCTCTGTACAAGCAATATGTGCTTATAAGCAGCAAGGTCAACTACAAATTGAAAAGGGAGAAACTTGTATCTTGCTCGATAACTCTAGTCGAGTTAAATGGAGAATTTGTAATTCAATAGGACAAGAGGGTTCAATTCCTAGTGCTTGCTTATTAATGCCTCCTCCTGACCAAGAGGCAATTGATGCAGCTGAACGACTTAAACGGTTATTCGATCGTTCTGTGACCAATTTCTTGCAGTGGGTCCAGAACAGCGTACAGCGATACGGCGTGCACTCAATGATGACGCAGATAAACTTTTAAGTGAGGGTGATCCAAATGATCCACAATTAAGACGTTTACGCCGTGAAATGGATGAAGTAAATCGTTTATTTGACGAATTTGAAAAACGCGCTAGAGCTGAAGGTAAATTAATTTAATTAAATTAGTTTATTTTTATTTTTTTCGTAGGCGGTATATTCACCAATTATAAAAACATTTTATCAAATAACTGTCATACGAACTTAATTTCAATTAAATTTAAGTGTAAATTTTTTACTTGATGTTAGATTGAATACATAAATTTGTTTAGTACGAAAATAGTATTCTCTTCAGTAGTGTCTTATTAAAACTATTTCTGTATCGTTTGTGATGAAGAAATTATTTGCCAGCCGTAGAACTCGTGGTACTAAATAAATAATTTTAGCTTAAATTTAATTTTACAGATTTAAAACGTATTCAAATATTTTATTATACTTTTTAGAGGAAAGCAAACAAGTTAGCCGAATCTTCACAGAAGAATGCATTGCAATCAAAGGAAAACTTGAGGACATATTAATCTCAATTCTCGCTTTGGAAATTTACTTTGCTTCATTTCAAGAAGCGCCAAACGAAAATGGATGTGTGTATGCGAGAGTTGTCTGACTACGAGAGAAGGAATAGAGAAAGAGCGAAAAACAATATATTCGCTAATAAATTAATTTATAAAAAAATTGTAATTTATATTACAAATTTTTTTTAAACAATTATAATAAACTAAATATATATAAGCTTATAATATATGTTTGCCCCTTAACAAATATATAACAAAAAATATTTTATGCAAATAAATTTTGCGCGGCAGTTTTTTGCACTTGTCATTTTACTCTTATTCGTATGTGAATTTGATCAAAAATCATTTGCTCTGCTCTCTCACTGCAAGCAAACGGTTCAGTTTCTGTTATTTCTTCTTTCTCTATTTAACAACTTTTTTATACAGTTTTTCGATTTTCGTTTTTGCTGTTGTTTGTTTGCACAGAGTAGAACATAAATATTTTAGGCGGCCACCGTCTTGGAAGTCAAGTTATTTGTTTTTGAGGCCGTGCACTACACACTACACACATATGGTGTGTTTGTTAGTTTGTTTAATTTGTTGTGCAAGCGATGTTTGCAAATTTTCTTTTTATCTTCCCTTTCTGTTAGCAGAAGTAGCCAATTTCCTCAAAGAATTACTATTTTGAATCTTAAATTATTATTTGTTAATTTCAGAGCTACCTCAAACAAAATAAATCAAAACTTATATGCTTTGTTAACTAAAAGCCTGCAGTAAATTATTGAAATCCAATGCATTTAAAAATGTACGCATGTACATGTAAATGAACTGCGCATGTAAAACAAAATTTTTGAACGTGCAGCCAAAAATTGCGACATCAGAAGCACATTAGCCTATACGATATCTAGATATACTATAAAATATTATTAAATATTTACATAGCTTCCTTAGCAAAAAAAAAAAAAAATTGATTTTAGAATGACTTTAAAAACTTTATCTAAAGTACATACATATATATTTGATGCATGAATCAAACCTTTTTAGTGGTTCATTGAATTCTTTTTTTATAATAAAATTATTTGCGAATTAATTTAAGGATTAAGTTTGCAGAAAAAAAGGTTTTTTTTTCTTAATAAATTAATAATAGTAAATAATTACACAAATTTACCGGCTAAAAAATTCTTTTATGAGTTCATTTAATTTTTATTTCGACGAAATTCATCGGAATACTCTAGAAATTCATTTAAATCAGTGTCAAAAATGTCTTTAAAATAATTATTTTCTATATATGAAAGTTATTTTCTATGTAAATTGCTATAATTTTTAATTTTATTAAATTATTACATTAGTTTTGCTGATATAATTAATATATAATATATTTTTGAGTTAATTGAATTTTATTAAGTAAAAATTCATTTTCCTGCTTTGCGGGTTTTACTATTTACGTATATTAATAAACTGCAATTAAAAATGATTTAATTCATAAAATTGTAAAAAAATTTAAAAAAAATTATTTAAATAATTTATATTTATACATGTTATATAAAATTTAAATATTTAAAAAAACTAATAAGCCGAAAAATATATCAATTAAAGTGCATTTCCACAATCCACATTCATTGTGCAGTTTTATAAACTGTAAAACTTCTGCATAACATTTTGTTTGTTATTCAAAAGAGAAGGAACGCATATAAATCATACAGTTACTATACTAAACAATTGGTGAGAAGAGCATTGTGGATTGTATTGCATACAAGTTTGCTAATACAATCCACACAAACTGATTTATATACACGACTTCTCAGTGTTTCAGTTTTATTACGTTTACAGCGTTTGAACAATACGGTCGCGATCTGTAGTGTACGGAAAAATTTTCAGCGAAAATTGAAAATTGTGTGTGAATATTTAAAAATAAATAGTTAAAACATAAATAAATTTGAGTTTATTTAACAATAATTATTGTTTTTATATTCCAAAATAAAATTAAAATTTTGTGATTTTATTATATATAGCAGAACACACAAATTTCTTGTCTATTCTCGCACTGCTTGTACGCAAAAGAGTAAATTAAAAAGAGTACGGAGTTGAAGACAAAACTCAAGAATGTGGAAATATTTTACTGTCTTTCTTTGTTATGCAGATTTTACGTTGATTGTGCACAAAACAAATTGTACACAAAAACAAGGTACAGAAAGGTGTGTTGTGTGTCGCTCATATTTCCATGCGGTTGCTGCTTATGCCTGTTCTGCTTGCGCGCTTCCTTTATCAATTCGTTTCATATGTTTTTGGTGTTTCTGTATTCGAATGACTATTCCATTCTAACGAGCACTGGAAGAAAGTGACGTCTCTTTTTCTCGTGTTTTGCTTTTGGTACATACAATAATGTTCTTTTTTGTCATTGGTCTTCTTGTCAGTTGCTTTTTTTTCTGTTTTGTGCTCCCATTTTGTGCAACAATGAAAACACATGATAGACTGTCATTATTTTTAATGTTACTTTATTTTATTTTATATTGCATTTTTTCACTCCTTAATAAAAATGAAAAATTTTTTAATTTGTGCAATGGAGTTTTAAAACTTCTTAAATGAAATATAGTGAAGTAGGAAATATTTAATTGATTTTATTTTATTTTTTTTTTTATTGGAAAATTAAGTTCCACTAATGCATTTAAAATTATTTTTCTTATACAATTACATATTCTTATAATATCTAATATTCCAAATATTTATATAAAAATAAAATAGCAATAATAAGGGAAGAATAATAAAACATTGGTCTGACCGATTCTGTTTCTTTGTCATAAAAGTTTACTCACTTACTTATAATCAGTATAATAAAACTTTTTTTTATATATGAATTTGACATATTTTCTCGTTTAGAAACAAATACTTGCAGCCGACTATGGATCAGATTTATCATCTGTTAAAGAAGAATTGGATAGTCAACAACATGAACACAAAATTATCGATAAATTTCACTCTAAAATTGTAAATGACGAGCGGCACCAAATGAAATTTTCTGGCGAAGAATTGAACAATTATCAAGATTTACGACGCCAAATGTCTACGCTTTGTGGATTGGCTTATAGAGGCACGTCCATCTTTCTCACCACCACGACGAGACTTACGTCCACCAGACAGTGACCCAGGAGCAACACAGTATTATAGCCATAGACTCGATGCACTAAATATAAAATACGATAGATTATTAGAACAATTATCGCAGAGGCTTAAAACAGCTATCGAAGTAAATGGCAGCGATGGCTTGGTAAGTACCATTTTCGGGATTATAGAATTTATACACAATAAGCGATTTTATTTTTATTTTTAATTAAAATACCGTCTAATTAAAACCTAAACTAATAAAATAATTCACTTGATATTTCTATTTATTTCTACTGATCTAGAAGTATAAATTACTTGTAATGATGATTAAAAGTGTGATTTTTCCATCATTTTCTGCAAACTTTAAAATAGAAACTCGTTTTCTCATTTTTATTGCAGTAGTTTTATTTTTAATTTATTTCATCAAATATAGGAAATAACTTGTTTTTTTTTTATCCACTTTATGGTTGGATGTATATTTTACTTATATTTATTCTAATACTCCAACGAAAAATCATTACTTATATTTTTCAATATTTTACAAACAATTCTTATTATGAGAAGATTTAGTGTTTCCAGCAGAGATCGTAGGCAAACGTATTTGTGCCAAATTGGATGGCACCCAAATTATAAAGGTGCATTTGGATAAGAATCTACAAACGACCATTGAGCACAAAGTAAGTGTTAAATAACACTTATTTCATTAAATCTTTTTTGCACTTGTGTTTTTTGCTGTTTAAAATTAGTGGTCCAATGTTTCGTTTTACGCTTCATTGCTCAAACTGAATTGTAGCTCATTCATATATTGGTAACATTCATCAAATTTAATGAGTCTAGCAATTAACTTGCAGTAATTAATTCAATATGTCTAAATAATAATAATTCATTAAACAGAATAATATAACAATTTTGCATGATTTGCATAAGGAATTATTTGAAAATAATTTCTGTTGTACGAATACGAGAACGAGTACGCGTAATTACCGTACATTGTCTATAAAGTTTTGTTGTAACATTGAAAAAATATTGTAAATTTTTTGCATTGCTATTTACTATTATTCACTATTTAAAAAATTTTTGTTGCATTTACCATATTGAGTGGTGCTCGTGTCGGTTATCTTCATTTCTTGAACTTCGAATTTATTACTACATTTTGGTTTATCATAATCAAACGTAACTGTAAATAAAGAAATTTAACATGAATCGGACTAGAAGAAAAATTGAACGCCCAAAAGAATCCCTACTCACGCTAATATATTTTCGAGATGGAGTTTCTGGTGGATGAAAAAAATATTTCATAAGGGTTTGCAAGGACCACTTGAAGAGGAAGACTTATATCAGCACCGTAAAGACTTAGATAGTGAACGAGTAACTACAAAGTTTTCGTAAAAACAAGACTGTGCAATAATCCGTTCGCGTAGTTTAACTGCTGTGTATTTTATTTTAGAAGATTTAGTGTTTCCAGCAGAGATCGTAGGCAAACGTATTCGTGCCAAATTGGATGGCACCCAAATTATATATAAAGGTGCATTTGGATAAGAATCTACAAACGACCATTGAGCACAAAGTAAGTGTTAAATAACACTTATTTCATTAAATCTTTTTTTGCGCTTGTGTTTTTTGCTGTTTAAAATTAGTGGTCCAATGTTTCGTTTACGCTTCATTGCTCAAACTGAATTGTAGCTTATTCATATATTGGTAACATTCATCAAATTTAATGAGTGTAGCAATTAACTTGCAGCAATTAATTCAATATGTCTTAATAATAATAATTCATTAAACAGAATAATATAACAATTTTGCATGATTTGCATAAGGATAAGGAATTATTTGAAAATAATTTCTGTTGTACGAATACGAGAACGAGTACGCATAATTACCGTACATTGTCTATAAAGTTTTGTTGTAACATTGAAAAAATATTGTAAATTTTTTGCATTGTTATTTACTGTTATTCACGATTTAAGAAATTTTTGTTGCATTTACCATATTTGAGTGGTGCTCGTGTCGGTTATCTTCATTTCTTGAACTTCGAATTTATTACTACATTTTTGGTTTATCATAATCAAACGTAACTGTAAATAAAGAAATTTAACATCAATCGGACTAGAAGAAAAATTGAACGCCCAAAGAATCCCTACTCAACCGCTAATATATTTTCGAGATGGAGTTTCTGGTGGATGAGAAATATATTTCATAAGGGTTTGCAAGGACCACTTGAAGAGGAAGAGTTATATCAGCACCGTAAAGACTTAGATAGTGAACGAGTAACTACAAAGTTTTCGTAAAAACAAGACGGTGCAATAATCCGTTCGCGTAGTTTAACTGCTGTGTATTTTATTTTAGAAGATTTAGTGTTTTCAGCAGAGATCGTAGGCAAACGTATTCGTGCCAAATTGGATGGCACCCAAATTATATATAAAGGTGCATTTG
>NW_024033246.1:0-8161 GCF_002237135.1 Teleopsis dalmanni
TAAAAAATAAGGACAAAAAATTTATTAAAATTAAATTAAAAAATTATATATCAGAAAATAATATTAATATGTACAACACTAATGTATATATAGTTAATTAGAGTAATTGTATATATAGTTAAATAGAGAAGAAGAAAAATATTATAAAACTTTTTATAAAGCTGAGAGTTTCTGCCCACGTTAGATATTAGCAAATCCTTAACGAGAGATATACCTACAAACCCCTTCATTCGTAAAACGTTTAGTTAGAGTTAGTTATTTGCATAAAATATAGGCGGAGTACAGAACCCTATTTTTTCTTAACTCTTCTAAATTGCTTATGATATTAAAAAATACTATATTTTGTTCTTTTCTGAGAGGTTAGTTAAACTAAACTTTATAGGTATTTTTGAAATAATTGTAATAGAATACAGATAGTGTACGAAGGATTACATATATGAAGAATATATGACAAAATAAAATAACAAATTATTTTATCAGTATAATTTTAAATCAAATAATAAATAGTTATAAAAAATTAAAGTTCTTTAAAATGTAATAGCTTAAAAGTGTAAAACAAAAACGTTTGTTACATATTAACAAAAATTAATAACATTAGCTTACAGCCAAAAATTTCTCAAAGCTAGACCTACATTTTCTATGATTTTTTCTATATCAGATAAAAGCTGAAACTAGTACGAATGTTTTAAGGTACAAGGCGTCGAGGTGACTTTATTAATTTAGGTGCTATGTTATAATGCAAAAATCTACAGATGTAAACGATTTTTTTCTATTGTTTTAACTTTTTCGACTTTTAATGTGATAAGACGCCCATAAAATACTGAAAAAATTATCATTATTTTTTAATTGATGTTGAAGTCTATTTTAATACAAAAAGTTTAGATGGCAAAAAATAAAAATTTTTCTATTTTTTATTTATCCAAAATTGGGGTTCCCAATTTTATATATTTATAAGTATTGTTTAATGTTTTGGGATAGGGCATATAAACATTTTTTTTGGCACTATGTTATGTAAAATCTTTTTTATTTTTTCTTTGTTATTATTTTCTTTAGTATTATTTATTATTCTTCCTTATTTATTTTTCATACGCATTTATTTTGTCTTATTTATTTATTTTTCTTAAATGTATATATTTTTTATTTATTCATTTTTTCTATTTGTTAATTTATTTGTTATTTATTTATTTTTTTTTCTATTTGGTCGTTTTATTTATTTATTTTTTTTCTATTTGTTTGTTTTATTTAATTATTTATTTTTTTTTTTCTATTTGTTTGTTTTATTTATTTATTTTTCTAATTTATTTATATTTCTTATTTATTTATTTTACCTATTTATTTATTTTACCTATTTATTTATTTTTCTTATTTATATCTCTTTCTTATTCTATTTTCTTATTTATATATTTCTATGTATTTATTTTTCTTATTCATTTATTTTATTCTACTTGTTTATTTTTATTTATTTTTCCTATTAATTTATATTTCTTACTTACATTTTTTTATTATTTATTTCATCTATTTATTTTTTTTATTATTTATATCTTTTTCTTATTTACTTTTCTTATTTTTTTTATATATTTTTCTTATTTATATATTTTTCTTATTTATTTATTTTTCTTATTCATTTAATTATCTTATTTATTTATTTCTATTTATTTTATTTATTTATTTTTTTTTTATTATTTATATCTTTTTCTTATTTACTTATATACTTTTCTTATTTTTTTATATATTTTTCTTATTTATATATTTTTCTTACTTATTTATTTTTCTTATGTCATTTAATTTCTTATTATTTATTTCTATTTATTTTTTTTTGCCTTATTTTTTTATTTTATCTTTATTTTTTTTTGCTTTATTTATTTATTTTTCTTAATTTATTTATTTTTTTCTATTTGTTTTCTTATTTATTTATTTATTTTTCCTTTTGTTTTCTTCATTTTATTTATTTATTCACTCTCTCACTTCTGCTTTCTTCATTTTATTTATTTATTTTTCATATTTATTTATATTTCTTAATCATTTATTTTATCTATTCATTTCTTTTATTATTTATATATTTTTTTTTATTTGCTTATATTTCTTATTTATTTATTTTTTTTATTTAAATATTTTTTTTTTATATTTTTTTATTTATTACTTTTTCTTACATATATTTTTTTCTGATTTATTTATTTTTCCATTAAATCAGTGTAATCAACTAATATGTGAGTTCTGGACCTGTCTGATCAAGGTTTAGGTTGAAGTGGCGACCTTGTGAACCAAAAAAAAAAAAACAAATAAATAAATAATGGTCACTTATGATACCACTGAAAAATATTGATCATATTTCGTAAATCTAAAGTACCAACGAAAAAAAGTAGAAGGTCTTAGTGGACAGCACACAGCTAGCGTTTAAAGATCAATTTTGCTTCCAAGAATATTTATTAGATATGAATATATAAGTGATCTATTTTGCTCGTATGGTTAAAAAAAAATGGCATGTAATATATAACTCAATAAATCTAAACATGCAATTAAGTTAATTATATATAATTTATTTACCTAATATGTTGAAATTAAGAGGTGTTTGCACACTAATAGATAATTTATTAAATACGTTTCAAATTAAGTGGCAAAAAAAAAGAACGCAGTTTTTGTTATAGATCCAAAGAAGGTATGTCCATGAATGACGAATGATTGAAAGTAATACGAGATAAAGAATAGTGAACCTTTTCAGAACTATTTGAGACGTCAGGAACTGTTTGATTGCATTAAATATGAAAATAGATCAAATGAAAAACTATTTTGGTTGGTTCAAACTGGACTTTGGTGTTCAACACCACCAATTCAACCTAACCTAACATATAGAATAAAGAACTAATTAGGAATAAAGATTTTTTTATGAAAATAATAAAGAAACTTTACATAAAGCTAGAGTGCTTAATATAAATAATGTAGATATGTATGCTATGTAATTCAATACCCATTTATTATTTTTTTTTTTTATTATTTGATTGGAAGATGCTTCAGTACTTAGTGTTTTGCTGACATTTTATTGGTTATCGGTCTTTTATTACATTTCTGAAAAATTTAGATAGTATATAGTAAATATCACTTCCAGTTTGTTGGCGGGAAATGTTTAGGAACTGAGAAATAAGGATTATAATTTGAGGTAGAAAAATTGTTTTGTGTGAAATTACATTAACTCAAATCATTGAAATGAAATTTCTTTCTATTTGTTAAGTAAATCTTTTCTATATTTATTACATTAAACTGATAAGATATATTTCGTTCTGAACTACATTAAGTACCTTATCAACTACTAAACAGATAACAAATATTTTTCTACATAAACTACATCTATACATTGTCATATATATACGTGAAGTACAGTTCATATCCGGATTTTATCAAATAATAACTTCAGACGAAATTTACTTTTGATATAGATTTAAAATTATGTATGAAAATGCAAAAAAAAATCCCAACTCTTTAGCAAATAAAGCTCTGATTTGTCATGAGATAGTTCATTTTGATTTTATAGTTTGGAACTTTTTGACAGTTTGGAACAGTTTTTACAGTAAGAACCAATATTTTTAATGAAAATTTAAGCTACAGTATACTCTGAATATATTGATAAATCATGTTTTAGGAATACTCTAGATTACCGAAATGTCCAAATAATGAGAGATTGTTCAATAACATCAATAACACTAAAAACTATCATTTTTATGTTATAAAAACGTCGTATATATGCGCGCTATTTGAATTACTGACTGGAAAAGTAACTGTATTAAATAAATAAATAAGGTGTATTGAAACTGTATCAATGGTTAATGAAAAAATATTTGATAGCATATTATTTTAAAGAAGGTCATTTCTCCAGAGAGAACGAAAGCTATCCATTAAACCAAAGTGTTAAGTCTCTACCAAAATCTCTATTTTTCTAGAATAAAAAATTCATGTACAAATTACTTCGTAAATTCAAATACTAAAAGTGTTATTACATTCACATGTTCTTGGTCACGCTATACCAATTCCCGAGTTTAAAATTAGTATTCATGACACGTTCCATACAGTTTTGTTAATTTTTAAAATTGATATGTTCGACTACTTTTATGGCAATTTTATGATGATTAACCCAATTATTAAGTTGTGTAATGGTTCCTCCTTTTAAAGAAAGGATATTAGTTCCACTTGATTTTCTCGATCAATTTTAGTATTGAACATAGTTTACAGAGTCTAATTACTTAATCCGATATAAGATGCTCACCTAAATATTTTTTTGCTTTATAAAACAGTGTACATGCTTTGAAGTCTCATAAAACCCATAGATGCATTCACATTCTTTTTTTTTTTTTTCTTAAAAAACCAATCCAATGTGCCCAAAGCAAATAACTAAGTAAATTCCACACTTCTTTTATGCAATCTGTTAATGCTCATATATACATACTAAAAAAAGGCAAGACTTGAAATGATAGCTAAGAGCACTAATAAGAGCACTAATTGTTTGTATAGACAAACAATCGCCGCCTACTCACTTTAGGGTAGGCTATTGTAACCCGCAGACTAGGGTAACATGAAAGTAATTAGAATACATAGGTTAAGATGTAGATGGTTATTGCTTGTGTGAGAGTGAAGGGGATCATGTAGAAGTGGGAATGAATCGGGGGATTGGTGGCAATTAAATTGAAGTCAACCAAGATTGAGTTATAGAAACATAGTCACTCCTATGGAGCAGTTTCCAAGGAAGCTTGAACTCAGATTTGTGTGCGTTTGGGCAAAAAAAAAAAAAAAACAGATGGTTGACATTATGAAGGTTAAGCTGCAGTTATAGTACACATTGGAAATTGATAATTTATGCGTGACCAATAACTGTTGAGCATATACTGCTATATCCTAAGCTCAATGAGAACAGGAGGTAGGACAGTTCTTTTTACACAGATCTTCATGAATTTACATTCTTTTGAATAATTGTAAGTTCATATTTACATTCGATCTCACTGATATTAGCGCCAATGTAATAGGTGTCGATATATCCATGAAGAATGCTATAGGTTAGTCTAAGTTGTGCGACTGCATCAAAATCCACTAGAGCTTAAATAATGAGCAGTTCTGATACCATTGAATGAATATACTCTACCCTAATGGAAACTGCAAATACAGTTAATACAAACGCAACAAAATTGTTATGTTTAAAAAATTTCTAGCGAAAGCATTTCTTTAAACATTTTTAATATAAAAAAATTAATTTTTTTATGCGCTAGTCTAATAAAAATATTTGTGCGGTAACGAATCTATGATCAGCATTATTGATGGAAGCATATCTGAAGAGTACATAGTTCAAATTTAATTGGCACGTAAAATATAGTACAATTTACCATCTAAATGAGTAAATTTAATAAATAATAATTTTTATTTTTATTTATTACAACCGAAAACATTACAAATAGTGATTTTATACTATTTTAAAATCGTTTATATTTTATACTCTGTACTTATTGAAAAGCAAAATGTAATACCTTCACTTTAGCTGGCGTTATATGTGAAGTTTATATACAAAACCTGATTTTCGTATTTAATATTTGTAAGTTAAAATTTAATGAAAGGTGAAAGTGAAGAGGTTTGCCCATTGGCATTCAAAACATAAGAGTAAATCGCAAAGATATCAACAGTATTGTGGAACTTATGCCTTTTGATTGAAGCATTTGCCACAGTGGTCAACAACGGCAAGAAACTTACTTATTCATTCTTGGCATAATGCGAAATGCAGTGAAAGTGTATTTTTTTGTTCATTACTAAATTTAATATTAGTTAAAAATTTATTTTCATAAAAATTTATATTTTTATTTAAAATATTTAAATACATATCGGATTTATTTTTTGTATAGTAAAGGGCATGGGACAAGTATAAGATAGACGATTATAATAAAAAAAAAAAACTATTATAGTTTTATATAAAAGTATAAGAAAAATGTTGTTTTTAAATATAAACAATAAAAAAAAGTTGTAGTAATAAGCAAAGTTGTTTAAAAATAAATTCTTCGCGCCATATAGTTTCAGTTAAAGATGTTGTCGCCCCTTATGCACATTCATTATCATATATTAAAAGTATTTAACATATTAAAATATATTAAATACTTTTAAGCATTAACTGCAATGGTATATAGTATTTTTCATACATAATTCTATAAAAATAAGAGTTTATAGCAGTTCGTTTCACAACTAAAGACGCAAAATTTACCTGTGAAAAAAACAGGTACAAAACTGTATTTAGGTAAGAACCAGACCACCTATTAGACCAGCCTATTAAGTCAAATAATACGTTACTATCCAATAGGCATGCTATTCAGAATGGCCATGCAAATGCCGCATACTACATACAAATTTTAGTGGAACCATACATTGCATTTACTATTGACATATATGAATTCTACTCTCTCTTTATGTATCAAAATATATTCATTAAAGCACATATTTGATATATGTTCAAATCAATATGGCATCGCACTTGAATTCTTTGACATTATGCAAATAATTTAATTTACATTTGTTAAAAACTTCTTTCCTATTTAATTATGTACTTATTTTTGTTGCGGCTCCGGCAAGACGAAAACGAATGACTTTTAATCTGCCAAGTTGGCACCTTCGTGCAACTTTCATTTTGCCTGTTCGTGTTTCTTGACGTGTCATACGTACTTTAAACGCAATTATTTTGTCCCGCTCGCACATCAACGAATTTAGGTGCACGCGTTTCTTTTGTACTTCAATGAAAAATGTGTTGGAATTTTAGGGTATTTAAATCAATTATATTTAATTCAATTAATTAAACTGGTATTCATTTTTGCACTTACTTGTTTAACGATGCCTTTACGTATCGGTGCTGGAATCGCCGCTGGCGCACCTTCCTTATTGCTCGGCACAGAACCAGTACCCGGAACAGTTGCTACATTTGCTGCACTCATATTTTTTTTTAATAAAGCGGGTGTATCCTCAGTATTTTAGAAATTTGTTTGGAATCACTTAATCAATTTGCACTTGCAAATTTTTATTATTTTTCAAAGAAAAATATGATTTTTTTCCCCAAGAAACTATTTTCTTGTTTTAACCTAAACGCACCTCCGCCCGTCGCGAACTTTATAATCGGTTTGACAGCATTAAATTTGAATATCAACTTGAAACCTTGTCAATGGTATCTCAACTATGCATTGAAAGTTGCTATCTTCGTTTAATGTTAATTCGTTAGAAAGAGTACAATATATTTTTAAATGCGCAGCTGTCAACATAAGCAGCTTGTAATGAAGCAACAACAAAGAAAGTAGCCACGATGACAAAATTCAAAGAAAAAATTATCTTTAAATGTCATTAAAAACAGTGCTACCAAATTTTCCAAATATTTTACAATTTTTGATAAATTTTTAAAATATTTGTGGAAAATATTTTCCTTTTAGTACAGATAAATTATATATGATTGTTGGAATTACAATTTGTGTATCATATGAAATTAATGTCAAGTAAATAAAAATTTTATATGCTGAATTATTGATTTAAAATCATAAAACAATTACTTGTGTCAGGAAAAAAATAAATCTTCAAATTTAAAGTTACATTGAAAAAAATTGATAACGAAGTTTAAACACATTGAAAGCCATTATAATATTTGAGTTCGATTGCAAAAATACTTCTTAAACGTTGTAGTGCGAACTGATAATAATTCAAAGTAAGTATATTTTGAATCATATATAAGCAAAAATGACTGACAAATAGCCGTAAGAGGAACTTGAGTCTTGCCGAAATGCGTTCGATTCAAATATAGTAGTGCATGTATTATATATTATACACATATATAAGATAAAAACTTTTATTATCACTGAAATTATGTGCTAGAGAATTAAATACATATTAAATAAATACTTATATTTATGACCAAAAATTATTATTATAATAATTTGTTACCGGGCTAATTGGTCAAATTTTAATATAAATAAAAAGACACTAATTTATTATTTATATTTAAAAATCGTTTATATTTTATTTCCGATATTTCGACTATCTTCGATAGTCATCTTCAGGGAAAACTACACAAAATATAGGATGTTCACATTTTTATAGCGGATTGTAAAGAAAAATCATACAATAAATACAATAATAATGATGACAACAAGAGAAAAAACAACAA
>NW_024033247.1:0-8160 GCF_002237135.1 Teleopsis dalmanni
ACTTTAAAATATTCTAATTTATTAACAAGTTCAACTATAGATTTACAAAATTTAAAGTTTAAACCAATTTTTATATATTTTATATAATTATAATTAGTATAAAAATGAATGTAATAAAATATTCAATATCTTCTTTACTTAATTTGATTTAAATAAATGTGTTTAATTTACTTGGTCTATTTAAAATTAATAATAAATGTTGAAAAATTTTTTCAAACTCAGTAGAAATATGTATTAATGAAAAATTTTTATAAATGCGCTCTTCTCGGCGCTTCGTACAAAGTGAGCTAAGCTACCATAAAAATGCGAAAAAATATTCATAAGTAAGAATATTACGGAATATTAAAAAGCAAATATGTCTGAAGCTGTTGCCGTTGCAAATACAGATTCTCCAAAGGAGGTAACTGCCGTTCCTGAAAAGAAAGTTGCTGTTAAAAAGGCAACAAAAGTAAAAAAACCTTCTGCAGCTCCATCTCATCCATCAACACAACAAATGGTTGATGCATCTATCAAGAACTTGAAGGAACGCAGCGGATCTTCATTGTTGGCAATTAAAAAGTATATAAGTGCCACATATAAATGTGATGCCCAGAAATTGGCTCCATTTATTAAAAAATATTTGAAAACTGCTGTAGCTAATGGCAAATTGATACAAACAAAAGGAAAAGGTGCATCTGGTTCATTTAAATTATCAGCTGCTGCTGCTAAGTCTCCTAAATCGTCTGTCGAGGGTAAGAAAAAGAAGGTGCCATCAGGTGTTACGAAGAAGAAGGTTACTGCATCATCTGCAGGTACTAAAAAGTCAAAGGCAAAGGTATCTGGAGAGAAAAAACCTAAAAAATCTGCGGCAGCTAAGAAGAGTGTTGAAAAGAAAAAAACTGAGAAAGCTAAAGTTAAAAGTGTTAAAAAGATTGGATCTGTTAAGGCTAAGCCAGCTAAACCAAAGTCTACTTCTACAAAAGCTAAAGCGGCCGCAAAACCTAAAAAAACTGCCGTTAAAAAAACATCAGTCAAGAAAACTGCTGCAAAAAAATAATTTTAAAAATCAAACTTTAAATTCATCAAAACAGCCCTTTTTAGGGCTACAAAATATGTGTAAAAAGAAGATAAGAAGATTCATTATTTATTTATTTATTTATTTATTTTATAAAATGTTTTAGTATATGGTATACCTATTGCGTTTATTAATGACCGGTCACTAAAGATTGAATAATCACCTATCGAAGTTAGGAATTCAATCCAACTCAGACTGCAGATACTGTAGAGAAGAGAGAAACTGTATACCATGTGCTTGGGTAGTGTCCACTGATGCACAAACGGAATAAACACCTAGGAGGGTATTTCATGGATCATAAATATTCAAGACTAGGACTTTATATTGTCTTTCATTAAAGAAAACGGACTTGGAGAAACATTCTAACCCGAGTAATGGGCACAATATACCTTGTCATAGTGCACGATCATTTCTTTTAATAATACCTCATGAATAATATGAAGAGATTCTTTTATTCTGTAATGCGCTATAAATTTAATCTCTAATAAGCAAACAAAAATTCTTTATGCATTTAAAAAAATTATATTCTCTTATTTAGACATTATGTGCAATACTTCACATCATTCTTAAGTTAATAAATATTTATCTTATTCTATTATATTTAATATCCAATTATTTATTTATTATAGTAATGACCATAAAATATTATATATCAAAATATGTCATTTATTTGATGAAATACTCACTTGTATATATTTTATTCACTTAATTTCATTTTTAAATTCTATTTTAAATAAATAAAAATAGTGGTTTATGCTAATTTTATTTATTATTATATAATGCTTCTAATTACACTTGTTAATTTATAACTAACACACCACACTCGGTACTCACTTGCAAGACGCTGCAAATTACTTAAAGATAATTTTAAAATATTCTAATTTATTTCAATAACAAGTTCTTTTATTTCTTTTCTTTATATAATATTGTCATAATTCACTTAATTCATATACGAATTTTTTTCACTTTCATTTTCCCCGCAATCATTTTGCTTGTTGAACACTTGGATTTGGATTAAGATTAAGAGTCAGATTCAGTGTGAGATTTGAATTCACTAAAACCACCTCTTAGGAATGAATGGAGAAAATTTTCACACCATTGTGTGGAAACTTCAAACTGCAATATCTAACAGTCCGCAAATTACTTATATACGTCAGTTCTATTTATCTTATTCTATAAAAAAATTGAATGAGAATTATAATTAAGCCCGTAAGAAGCTAGTCCACATATATACTGCTAATGTAACAAAGAAATTGAGAATTATAATAATAAATATTTTGGACTCTGTTAAACTGATCATTTTAATTATCAATTATACTCGACAGACATCAATCGACCAAGCTAATAATAAATTTTATTTTTTTTATAATATTAGAAAAATACCAACACATATATATGTAAATTTATCTCTTTAAGTGTAAGATTATTTGGGTCCTGAAAAGGACCATTGGGCAATATATTATTGCATTATTAAATCAATAATTGATTATTTGCTTAACCTCCAAAACCGTATAAGGTACGGCCTTGTCTCTTTAAAGCATATACGACATCCATGGCTGTAACAGTCTTCCTTTTGGCATGTTCTGTGTATGTAACAGCATCACGGATCACATTTTCCAAAAATACTTTCAATACTCCACGAGTTTCTTCATAAATCAAACCAGAAATACGCTTAACTCCGCCTCGGCGAGCTAAACGTCTGATAGCTGGTTTCGTAATACCTTGGATGTTATCACGAAGAACTTTGCGGTGACGCTTAGCACCACCTTTTCCTAATCCTTTGCCACCTTTACCACGACCTGTCATTTTGTATTTAAATTTTTATAGATATGGTAGAACCGTTCGAATTCAAATTCAAACAATAAATGAAGTGACGACGGATGATTGACGACTATTTATAGAAAACATAAGCACTATGAAAGATATGAAAAAGATTGAGTAAAACAAAACAAAACAAAAGAAAACAAAACAAAAAGAATAAGCAATATGAGAAACAATGAATGTTAAAACATGTGAATAGTTGAAACAGAACATCCAGGTATGATGAGAAAATTGAGCTATTCAATTGCGCTATTTTTTAAAATACCATATTGTAACATATCTCATAAATTATGGCTCGTACAAAGCAAACTGCTCGTAAATCGACTGGTGGTAAGGCACCACGAAAACAATTGGCTACCAAAGCCGCACGTAAAAGTGCACCAGCTACTGGAGGTGTGAAAAAACCACATCGTTATCGTCCAGGAACTGTAGCTTTACGTGAAATTCGTCGCTACCAAAAGAGTACTGAGCTCTTGATTCGCAAATTGCCATTCCAGCGTTTGGTCCGTGAAATTGCACAAGATTTCAAAACTGATTTACGTTTCCAGAGTTCTGCTGTAATGGCTCTTCAAGAAGCTAGCGAAGCATACTTAGTGGGTCTTTTTGAAGATACTAACTTATGCGCAATTCATGCCAAACGCGTTACAATTATGCCAAAAGATATTCAATTGGCTAGACGTATTCGTGGAGAACGTGCTTAAGATTGGAAGCAATATAATTTTATAAATATACAAAAATCGGTCCTTTTCAGGACCAAAATTATATAAAGAAAAGAGATAAATAAATGACATGACTTATCCAGGGTTTGAAATTGCTTAACTATTTTCAATTGCTTATTTTTGACTACGAAAATAAAATAAGCAAAATGTAAATGCAATTGTTGCATAGTAAGTTTATTCAAAGAAAAGAGATAATGATAAATTATATCATATAGATGTAGTATAGACATTGCTATTAGAAGTAGCATAACATATATTAATATGTATAATATTAGCATCATATGTATACTATTATTAGTATCATATAGTGTATCATTAGACATAGAATGTTTCACGTCATAACATTTAATTGAATCAATATATTTTATTTTTCTTTTGCTGTAAGCAGAAAGCATCAGAAGCCATAATGTAAGACTTGAACTTACTAAAAGAACGCTTAAGGAATGAGTTGTAAAAGAGCTTATCTATCCCATGAAATTGTATGGTATCATAGAATGAATGACAAGGAACAAATACTATATTTATGTTTTCAAATTTAAAGCACGAATGTAAATATAGAATATATCAATTTAAAAGCGATGATAGTACTAAGACTGATGATAAGGATTAAGACTCGTTAATTCAAGAGTTAACTCTATTTAGCAGGTTATATTATCCATGATTAAAAAACTGTAAGATCCTCAAAACCGACAGAAATTAATTTGTTGATTGAATCATTTATTCACTAACAACCAAACGATAGCTGATAATTCATGAAGAGACTGTCAAAGTTTTTTTTTATTTTTTTCTTCTATCAGTAGCCTTTTAAAAGAAATATCAAAAACAAAATATATATCATATTTATATTATTATTATGTTGAGGCTAGTTGAGTCAGTGCACTTGAGCACTTTTACTTTCTATTAACTACGAGGTTTCTTCTTAACCCCTCTTTACGCCTTGTCTGGATTATTGTTTATAACTTTATCAGATCTGCATACCTCCCCGAGGAGCTTGTAACCATTCTGAGATTCAATAACGCGGTGTTGATAAGCCTGTCAGTTTTCGTAAATAATTTCAGGGCTCTATACATATTTATAATATAGATAAATTATCAACTCAATTGAATATTTTTGTGGCCCTGAAAAGGGCCTTTTGAATAAGTGGTGTTTGTTTGATATAACGCAATTTACTTGGAACTAGTATACTTAGTGACAGCTTTTGTTCCTTCACTAACTGCGTGCTTAGCCAGTTCACCGGGAAGTAAAAGACGAACAGCAGTTTGAATCTCCCGACTAGTAATGGTGGAGCGCTTATTGTAGTGTGCTAAGCGCGAAGCCTCAGCAGCAATACGTTCGAATATGTCATTCACGAAGCTGTTCATGATGCTCATGGCTTTCGATGATATACCAGTATCGGGGTGGACTTGCTTTAACACTTTATAAATGTAGATAGCATAGCTCTCCTTCCTCCTGCGCTTCTTCTTCTTATCGTTTTTGGTTATATTTTTCTGAGCCTTTCCATCTTTTTTGGCTGCTTTTCCGCTAGTTTTTGGTGGCATGATTTCTGATTTTAAATTTTAATCGTCGATTTGTTGTTGAAAATTGAGTTCGAGTCGGTAAAAGTTAATACCTTGACTCAATTATAGTGGTAGACATTTCTAGATTATGTCCACTGGGTAAATGACGAGTGCTCAATTAATTTTATTGTTTAGTTTAGTTAATAATGGTACGGATGTCCGCGTATCTTCCTGTAGTGTGAATAGGTTGTTGGTGTAGATTTTGCAATAAAGTGT
This sequence comes from Teleopsis dalmanni, assembly GCF_002237135.1. Taxonomy (NCBI): domain Eukaryota; kingdom Metazoa; phylum Arthropoda; class Insecta; order Diptera; family Diopsidae; genus Teleopsis; species Teleopsis dalmanni. Next base: position 5,367 of record NW_024033247.1, read on the forward strand.
TGTCATGTGCATCTATTGATTTGAATAATTTGAGAGCCCTGTCTTTAATGTATAGTTTGATAGGTGTGATTTTTAGATCCCTTTGAATATCGACATTTCTTATGTACCAGGGAATGTTAAATATTTTTTTAATGGCTATATTTTGACATGTTTGAAGTTTGTTGAAGTTAGTTTTTGAAGTTTTGGAGAAAGCAATGAAGCCATATGATAGCGCCGGACGCATTATCTGGGTATAAAGCAACTTTTTATTTTTGATACTTAGAGCCTTGTTTTTGTAGAGCGGTCGTAAATGGTTTAGCATTGTGTTGATTTTATTTCTTAGATTGTATATGTGCGTGCTCCATTGGAATTTCTTGTCAAATGTAATCCCCAGGTATTTGATGTGGTCTTCCCAGTCTATATCGGTGTCATTTACTTTTAATTTTGGTGGATATTGCCACCGTTTTCTGGTTATGAAAATTGCCTTCGTTTTATCGTTATTAATTTTAATTTTCCATTTTTGGAAGTAAGAGGTGACACAGTCAACATGTTCCTGTAATGTGTTACTGACGTTTAAAGTATTTTTATATTTATTTATAATATAGATAAATTATCAACTCAATTGAATATTTTTGTGGCCCTGAAAAGGGCCTTTTGAATAAGTGGTGTTTGTTTGATATAACGCAATTTACTTGGAACTAGTATACTTAGTGACAGCTTTTGTTCCTTCACTAACTGCGTGCTTAGCCAGTTCACCGGGAAGTAAAAGACGAACAGCAGTTTGAATCTCCCGACTAGTAATGGTGGAGCGCTTATTGTAGTGTGCTAAGCGCGAAGCCTCAGCAGCAATACGTTCGAATATGTCATTCACGAAGCTGTTCATGATGCTCATGGCTTTCGATGATATACCAGTATCGGGGTGGACTTGCTTTAACACTTTATAAATGTAGATAGCATAGCTCTCCTTCCTCCTGCGCTTCTTCTTCTTATCGTTTTTGGTTATATTTTTCTGAGCCTTTCCATCTTTTTTGGCTGCTTTTCCGCTAGTTTTTGGTGGCATGATTTCTGATTTTAAATTTTAATCGTCGATTTGGAGCAATTTCCGTTTCTATATAAACATTTTTCAAACGAAAGTTTAAAGCAATTTTTTATTTTAAATTGCGTTTAGAAAAAGTATATGAGATAATTTGTCGGCATCATTAAAAAAAATAGATCCAATTTTTATAAATCTCAACTACTAGAAACTCAACTCAACTATGTCTGGTCGTGGTAAAGGTGGTAAAGTTAAAGGCAAGGCAAAGTCACGATCAAATCGTGCTGGATTACAATTTCCAGTTGGTCGTATTCATCGATTATTGCGTAAAGGCAATTATGCTGAACGCGTTGGTGCAGGTGCTCCAGTCTACTTAGCTGCCGTTATGGAATATTTGGCTGCTGAAGTTCTTGAATTGGCTGGCAATGCAGCACGCGATAATAAGAAGACAAGAATCATTCCTCGTCATTTACAGTTGGCCATACGTAATGATGAAGAATTGAACAAATTATTGTCTGGTGTTACAATTGCACAAGGTGGTGTACTACCAAACATTCAGGCTGTACTTTTGCCAAAGAAAACAGAAAAGAAGGCTTAAATTATTTTATTTTATTTATTAAAATACGAATACATATACGTGGAGAATTAACTATCAATTAATCCGTCCTTTTCAGGACGACAAAATTTATTTTATTAAAGAAAATGTATTTCATTAAATCAATTGATATAAATATTGTACATACTATCATACCTACCCTACTAACTTACACAAGCCATACTTTAAAACACTTAACAATCAATCATTTCTTGCCTCGCCCTTCTGTTCCGTTACATTCCTGGAAGACCTTCATGAAATCGAAATCTTCGAAAATTGTAAATCAGCCTACATAACAGATAAAATACATAGCATTGTTAGTGTATAACTTAACACTGCGTTTTGCTACATAGTAATAATTTTTTTTTTTGTTTTTGGGCAGCAGGTATCAACCAGTTTTTATACATACGAGTATGTATGCGTTCCAATTGACTTCCTAGAAATCAGGTTCGCTGTGCCACTATTTTTTAAGAATGCAAGTTTATTATTCAGGGTTAGATAATTGAAGTGTTACCTATTCAAGCGATCACATTATTTTTTATTGATTCAAATTACAAAAATTTGTGAAAATAATTAAAATTTCACAATCCATTCACTCTAGCTTGATGTGGCCACCTTTTGTCTTGACTATGGCTGTGATCTTCCAGTATTTTGGCCTATTCCTGAATAAAAGCTTTCTTCAGCGTATCGAAACTGGCTTATTTTTTAGTTCTCAACTTGCTCTCCAAATTGGCCCAGCGTAACAACTCCTTTGCTCATTCGAGTTTAACTTTTTGTTGCTTTGGTGCAAGATCTTGTGCCTTGGAACTTTTAAAGCTTTACCTTGAGCTTATTTTGGAAAATGCGTCAGATGCTTCGTTCAGATATTATCGGTTCTTTGGCCATTTGATTAGTACTACGACGTGGATTTCGTTTAAGTCGAGCCTTCACTTTCCGAACCATTTTAGGCAATGTTGCTGGTTTTTTTTCGTCCACCACTATAGCATTTGGTGACTCTGCCTGAGCTATTATAACGATTTAAGGTACGATACACAAACATTTTATTCACATTGAGATATTTGAGCTCAAGCACAATAGCTAGTTGTAATTTTCCAACCAAATATAATGCAATCACACTTATTTATTAATTCCATTTCGAATAATATTAGTTCTATAAAACTTAGACGCAAATGCTTGTGGTAATTTGT
>NW_024033248.1:0-8159 GCF_002237135.1 Teleopsis dalmanni
ATTTTATTTAGTTTTTTAATTAATTTTATTTAATTACATAAGATTTATTTTTCCCTGACAAATAAACTAATTATAAAATAATTATATGAATATTGAATAAGAATAAAAAGATATGATCACCACTATTTTTTTTTTCAATAAATCGCAGTTCCAATAATTTAAATTCAATTATTACATTTCTTTTTTATTTATTTCATTTACAAAAAGTATGAAGCATATGCTGCGGAGTACTACCGGTAGTTGCTCCGGAGCAGTAGTAATTGCTACGGGATCAGTAGCCGTAGCATGCACACAAAACACAATTTGCTTTGCTCTGCTCAGCTACTATTCTGTTTTGTAGCACAGCAACAGCAAGAGCAACAATTTTAAAATTTGACTACTGCTACGAATATCAGTAGCATATATTTTAATTTTTTGCTCTTGCTCTTGCTTTGTGCTTGAACAAATCACACAGCATAGTATAGCAGAGCAACGCAAATTTTGTTTTGTGCTTCTGCTCTCATAAGTGCTCCGTCAAATTCAGAGTAGAAGCAGGAGCATAGCATTTTTTTCGTTACTATTGCTGCTAAGGAGTAGTAAATTCAAATCCTGAATAGCATACATTAAATAGAAATATTTGATTATAATAGCAAGTACACAAAATAGTGATAGCATGTTTACATTACGAACTTAAGTCAACGAACTTTGCTTAAGTTGATTATGCGTTTACATTATCGTATGGGGTTTTCATTTTGACTGTTGTTTTGGTTATCTTTATTTGTTTACATTTTGACTCTAGTGAAAATTTTGTTTGAAAAATCAGTGAGTTTTGCTTACTATATAAGTGTGGCTGTAGATATTTAATCACAGTAAACTGAGTTACAATTTAAATTATATTGACAACACAAAATTTGTAAAATTAGATAGAGAAACATTTTCTTCAGATAAGTTTCAACTTTCCGGCTGAATTAAAATAAACGGAATTTAATAAATAATTTTCGAATTTAAATATAGCTTATGTACTTTCATTTTCATTAAAGTACAAAATCAGCGCTATATATATATTGGTAGAAATTATGGATCAAAATATTATTGCATTGCTCTGCAGTGAATCTGCACAACAAAATAAAATACATGATAATAAATTTAAATGTATACGAATAAACCACCGTAAAATAATTATAAAAATATTACAACTAATAGCGGCAAATAAATATGGAAGGCCAAGAAGTCAATGGTTGCATGTAAGATTTTATGAAACATTTTTTATGAATATGTTCATATAACTATCAAAAATTTTTACAGGAAAGATACGGCCAGTTTTGGGAATGTTTCTAGTAACAGTGCAAATTTTTTCAAGGGCAACATCCGCATGAATCGAGATGCTTTCAATATCATATGCAACAACGTTACATTGGTCGAGATATTGGCCGAAGTACCACCAGTTTCAGACAGAGCATACCACTGGTAAAGCACGTTGCGATGAATATAGTCTTTTTATAGACGTGTAATTTGGAGAGCCTGGTAGCTTACATGACAGCCGAGTTTTTGGTAGATAACAAGTGTATAGTACAGCATCATTTCTAAACAAATTTCCCAGCGGTTCTTTTGTGCATATCTGCGGTTCTGGATGTAATGCATTCGTAGGCAAGGATTGTCATAGAAGCCACTTTTGATCGTATGCTAACAAGGTTTCGTCGACTGTTTTATTTTATGAAACAACAAAGAACACCTTCAATAACAAATTTAATTATGTACTCATGCATATAGCATAATATATGCTGTACACAGAATGATGTAGTTCATAACGAAGTCATTCAATGCTAATCATATTGATTCATTTACAAATGAGTTGCAAAGAATTGTTAAGAATAAAGCATATTCTACAAGTAAATTATGTGTTGTTCTGTTTTAATTAAATAAAAGAATTCAACTCAATTTTTATATATTCAATTTAAATGATTTGATTTTAATAAATGATCAAACAACACTTTTTTAATAATAATAAAACGTGAATAATTAAAATAATAATTTGAATTATAGTAATAATGAAAACATTATTTTAAGCAAAGAAATAAATAATAATGACATTTTAAATAAAAAAATACATAAAATAAATAATAAATAAATAAAATCAATAAAAAATAAATATTAATGTAGATTTGTTTATATTTTTACTGCACCGTTGCATCGCATTGCCAATCATTCTACATTTTACATTGAACCAAAAAGTGAACCAGATCAATTGCTGCTTCACCCCACTGTTTTTGTTTGCATGTAAAATTGAACGGATCATGTTTGCTGAAACGCAGCTAATGATTTATTGGAGAAGTTATTTTTGAATCTATTTGAAAATACAAGATTTTTATACCAAAATATCTGACCGGCGAAGAAGTGGAAGAAATTTTGAATGATTCTAATGATGAAGACTTTTCTGATAATGATGAAAATTATACGACGGTACTCCACAAGCAGGTATGTGTTTGTTGATATATGTCGTTTATTTGTGTTTTTCTCACTAAGAAGAAAGCGGCTATCTTGTTTCTTATGTTACTTGTAATTGCCGGTATTGAACCTAATCCTGGTCCTGTTAGACCTTCCACCTCAACTTGGCACTGTTGTGTCTGCCACTCTATCATACGCAGAAATCAAACATCAGTGAAATGCAACAGTTGCAGTAACTGATGTCACCTTAATAATTGTTTAGGGTTGCATAGCCATACTGATTGGAATCTTGCTTTTGGAGGAGCTTGCTGTCCTCCAGCTCCTCTACACAGAAAATCTCCATTTTCGTCTACCTCTGGCAGTCCTTTTCCAATCAATGCATCATCTACTTCTCCCACCACTTGACTATGCACTGTGTTGAAAAGAGTAATCTCTAGGACCACCATCTCCGTCCATTACAATTCTTGCAATAGCTGGTGTCACCTTAGAACTTGCTCTGACACATCTTCTAGATGGAGACTTGCGTTTAGTACTGGCTGATTTGAATGCACACCATTCCCTGTGGTTTTCCAACCAACCAACTGATCAGAGAGGCCTGCAATTGCTTCCCAAATTGATGAATCCAACCTGCTCCAGCTCTCCTGATGTCAGTCTCGCAAGCCCTAGGCTTCTCGCTGCCTCGAATTGGAGTGTTGATGTAGCTTTAAGCTCAGATCGCACACCCATCACAATTTCTATTCCATCAATCGAGGGCCTCACCGAGGCTGACAAGAAAACCTACAGGAATTTCAAAAAAGCGAATTGGGCCTTTTTTAAAGATATTTCAGAACGCGACTTCAGTAACATCTCTCTGTCCTCTGATTTGAACAAGACAGAGAAACAATTTTTCTCTAGTTTTTTGTTTTTGTATTTTGCATACATATTTGTTCTCCTACAAAATACAAATATAAATACAAAATTTGAATCCAAAATACAAAAACAAAAAACTGAACTAAATCTTTACCTGCACCAACATTTTAAAACATTTTCTATGGAATTACAAAAACAACTACCTTGTATGAAAATTGTATTTTATATTTTCATTTTAAAAATATCGCGCAGAATTTGCGCGATACTCTTGATTTTTATATTATATAACGCAAGTATACCAGTTATTTGTGAGTTTTAAAATAAGAAGCAAATTTTAAGAGTAATTTCTGCGCGAAAAAATAAAAGACATATAATAATAATTATTTTTGAAGAATATAATAAAAATCAAATTTAATTATTATTTTTTGAGTTTTATGATAACAGTTATTTTTTTAATGCAAATGATAACAGTTATAAGATGATTTTTATTTTTTTTATGATAACTGTTACGGTCCCTGGTTCTTACATATATGCAAAAACGCACTTTACCACAGAAAACAGTGTATGGATAATTAGTATCGGTTTAATAATTTATAATACCTCTTAATGTCGGTGGAAAAATAACATCAAAAAGAAACCATATAACAAAGGAAACAATTTTAAAGGCATCAACAACAAGTGCGAAGGTAGACCGGAACCGTGCTATGACTCAATTATAAACTTAAAGGAAGAAGGAAAAAATAAAGATGAGCCGTCAAAATATATATTTTGATTCTGTAATATAATTGTCTAACGGTCCAAAAAAACTTAGACATGTATATTCACAGACATGTAACATGGAAAGAATTTTCAGTGAGAAGTTGATAAAGATGTAGCGTAAGACGAATTTATGCGAGGAGAGGTTGTAGCTGAAAGTCCAGCAAAAACCCAAACTACAAGCGATAAAGCTAAAACGACTGAACTCAGGTTGCGGATGATAAAGTCGGCGTCTCTAAATCTCAATCTGGAAACAAAGGAAACAATACTTTTGGAACCCAGATAGCACGAAATACCTCAGGCTGTATACGGGGCTGTGTAAATATGAGTGAAAGAAAATTGCCCCAAAATTGGAAATATTATTAAGTTTTGAGCCTAAATATTGCCCGTTGAAACCACCAAACATACAAGAGTGTATGGTAGCTACGAATATGTATACCGAAGCATATGTGGAGAATCATGTGGACGTGGGGATATATTGCAGGACCGAGATGGAACAATATTACGCACAATTTACAGATGTAATGGTAAAGCACCAGGATCAAACCCCTTACCATAAGATGCTGACTTCTAATTGTTCAGACGGATAAAGCGAAGTCTACCATCCTAATAACTCGAACCAAATATATCAATAAGGTGAATCAGTGGATACAAGGTTATGTGGACTCATGATCTTGTGTGAAATATAATGGAGACAGGATTTGTTGGTCCGGAGATTGACTGCGCAGTATAGGAGTATAGCCCGTCCATTATGCAAATTATATAAAGGGGGTGTTGATCCCTTTCCCTACAGAATATACACGAAATTGAAAAAGAAGCTAAAATCATTGTTTTGCGTTCTAGTAATCCTACGGGTTACGACGACTAACATATTGCTTTCGCTACCCAGTTACATTGTATTTATCTCTCAGATAAATACAAGATACGTACTGCGTGCTAGCAAGCTACCTGGAAGCTAACTTTACCTGGGACTAACGCTGCGACTGGACGCGTTTTTCCTACAGTGAATCAAATGTGGAAATTAGAAAAATCAGAAATAATTGTTGAAACTTTGGAAACCATTTTATGTGTCAAATATAATTTGACAAATTCTTGTGAAGATTTTTACAATATTGCAAAAAATGACAACAATCTACTGAAACAAATTCACTCAAATAAAAAATATGTCAAAACTACTCATAGCATACATTCTTGATTAGGACGTCAATTATGAAATATCTTGCTTCGATCAAATTTAAAATGTGTGAGTAAAAATATGAATAGTGTCCGAGAAATGCATTAATAAATAAACATAAAATTTAATTATAAAAAATTAAACTCAAAGAAAAAATTAAATTGGGTTCTTTATCAGGAGTAATGAAAAGTACCACGACAGTCGACGTTTTAAGGAATTAAATTTGTTGTGAATGTACATTTTTCATATTTGTTTTGAGATAACACATATTATGATATAAGTATATTACTTTAATTTTTATTTACGGCGTGCCCTCCGTTTTTTTATAAATATTAAATACTTATATTTGTGACCAAAAATTATTATTATAATAATTTGTTACCGGGCTAATTTATAAACAACGTAAAGGCATGCCAATAGGCTCACCGTTATCACCCATTATAGCAGATATCGTGATGGAAGAATTATTGGAAAAGTGTGTGGATGACCAGGAATATAAACCAAGATTATTAACGAAGTATGTAGATGATATCTACGCGATAATACGCAGAAATAAAATAACTCAAATACTTCAAATTTTGAATTCTTTTCACACAAATTTAAAATTCACCATAGAGGAAGAAAAGAATAACAGGCTTCCTTATTTAGATGTTGAATTAATTAGACATAATAACCAAATTCACTTTCAATGGTATAAAAAGTCTTCAGCGTCAGGAAGATTAATTAACTATAATTCCAATCATCCTAAACACGTGATTTTAAATACAGCATCCAATTTTATTAGAAGAGTTCTAGTACTGAGTGACAAAATTTTCCATAATGAACAAAAGAACATAGTGCGTGATATTTTAATAAAGAATGACTTCCCCGTAAGGATTATTAATATGATGCTTAATAAGACCTTTAAAAAGCTCCAACCTAACAATAATAATGACAAAAAAATATATAAATCCATTGATTATGTTCCAAAATTGTCAAACCAAATAATGAATTCTAGTATATATGACAAGGAACGTTATAAAATTACTCATAAGGCAACAAACACAATAGCTAAATTATATAGCAATACGAAAACTAAAATTAATAATAAAGACAAATCTAATGTAGTGTACCAGCTGAATTGTAAAGGTGACGGGTACAATGTATGTAACAAAATATATATAGGTACGACTAAAAATAAGCTTAGGACAAGGATGGCTGGACATAAACACAGTTTAAAAAATAAAAGTGGTGCTGAAGCCAATACAGCATTGGCTGTGCATTGTATGGAGCAGAAACATGAACCTGATTTTGATAAGGCAAAAATTTTATATGAAGAAAGGAACCATAATAAGAGGTACTTTCTAGAAATGCTCTCAATACTTCAAGTGCCCAATAATATAAGACTTAATTATAAAACTGATACGGACAACTGTGCTCAGGCTTATAGGAATATTATAAACAAATGACACAGGATGTTTGTAAAGCTTTTTTTGTTTTTTTTTATAAATTTTTTTTATAATTTTAATTTTTCTTTTGTATTTTTATTGTTGTTTTTTCTCTTGTTGTCATCATTATTATTGTATTTATTGTATGATTTTTCTTTATAATCCGCTATAAAAATGTGAACATCCTATATTTTGTGTAGTTTTCCCTGAAGATGACTATCGAAGATAGTCGAAATATCGGAAATAAAGTATAAACGATTTTTAATATAAATAATAAATTAGTGTCTTTTTATTTATATTAAAATTTGACCAATTAGCCCGGTAACAAATTATTATTATATTACTTTAATAAATATATTCTATACACTATGACGATATATTTATTTAAGCTAAATGGAATCTGCATTAAGTTTATAAAAAACAGTTAAATTTATAAATTGTTAAGTTTGTCAGAGAAGGTCTTCTCGGTAAGTCGTTTTTGAAGAAAGGATTGCCTCTCAGTTTGGAAATAATTGTTTTGTTGTTTATTTTATGTTTCATTTCTGTACATTTTTATAGCTTTCATTTTTTATTTGAATTTTTAAAAAGGTTTTGTAATACACAAATCAAAGAAAATTAATCCATTTTAGTCCATAATAATTAATAGATACTAGAAAATAAACACAAAAGTTTATATGCTAACAACAGGTATAGAAATTGTTATAGAAGCCAATTTTTTTAAACAAGTTTGTAGAACTCTATTAGATCAAGTTTCTTTGATTTTAAATATTTTTAAATAATATGTAAACATTATTAAACCGATATAGTACACTTTGTAAAAATATAATATATATTTAATAAAATATGCACTTAGCTTTTGATGATTTGCTAGCGTTTTTATTTTCTTGAAGATAATGTTGTTTCATTAAATAAAGTTGAGTTTAGTTATTGTTTTAATAAACGAAAAGCTTAGCTTTTGATGATTTGTTTGCGTTTTCATTTTCTTGAAGATAATGTTGTTTTATTAAATTGAGTTAAGTTTAATTATTGTTTCAATAAACGAATATATCAATTGGAAGTTATCTCTTACTTGACAATAGTTGTCGACATCATTTAGATGGAAATTCGCAGGAAAAGTTATGAAAAATTCTATAAACAAAAAATAATGCAATATTTTAAATTTAAGTATTTATTAAAAAGAAAAAAATTAAAAATATCATATTTCACTTACAGCTTTTTAGTCGTAAATTCATTATTTATTTTTTAACTATGCATCAATAACGATAACAATATACAGCATCTTGGATTATGTTATCCGGCAAATAGCAAAAATGAATAAAATACGTACAAGCCGCAGTATAAGTTCCATCAATTTGTGACGCATCATTTTAAAGGGCACAATCGCAATCATCATCAGCAAAAGTTGGGTCATTATTAAGACTTGGTTATTTATCGATGATTTACGTGCCAATATTATAAATTTTCATTAGGATTATTGTGTTATAAGACATCTCAATTAAATCATATTACTTCCTAGACTTCCATTTAAT
>NW_024033249.1:0-8155 GCF_002237135.1 Teleopsis dalmanni
ACTATATCTATTTACCATAACAAGGCAAAGAAATAGCTATGCTAAATCCAACTGACATTATTGAATTCTTAAGAGCAATGTGACTGGATATTATATAACTACCCTATACTTGTACACAGAGTACAAGTCCTAACACACATATCTTACTTCATAGCAGAATATTATTTCTTTTAGATATCACATTGAAAATCTTGTAATACCAGACAATGACAAAAAAGATGTACCACATCCTTAATTTTATTTATATTATGCATATTCCATGGAATTGAGATATCTACCATTAATCCATTAATCTATAAGCTGAAGCAAACACATCCGGCTTTGAAAATTATTTAACTACTTCATAAACTGGATTAGACATTTTTATCTTTCTTATTTGTTTTTTCTTCAGTGACTTTCCTATTGTACCCAGTGGCGTAACTACAGGGAAGCAACTGGAAGCAACGCTTTCGGGCCCCCGAATTTAGGGGGCCCCACTATAAATTTTTGTATTCATTGTATTTCTTTTTAATAAATTCTCAAAAGTGGGACGAAAGTTCCACTTTCCACTATTTGCAAAAGTTGTCTTTTGCAAATATCAGTACTGTATACACCATATTCCATTTGAATACCTTTATTAAAAACGGAGAAACCTCATATCCGATTGTTAAGTTTATATCACAGCTAAAAGAAATAGACGTCCAATTTCAATCAAATCAAATGGTGAACAGGGTGCGCTCCCGAAAAGTATGTGTATAAAGTTTTATTCGAAGAGTTCAAAAGCTGAGAGAGTAGTTTGAACTGTAAAAGTATACTGATATATACTTAATGGTATTTCCGAAGTTTCCTTTAATGCGTTACGAAAATCTTGACAAACCTTATATACCCTTTTTACATTTTTTCGTGTAATGAGTATAAAAAGAGGGCCCCTTAGTATTTTGGTAGGGGCCCCCTTAGTTAGAATTTGCTTACAGGCTAAAAAATGTAAGTTACGCACTGATTGTACCCTTTTAACAACAAAACACGATCTGCCAAATGTGTATGAGAACTAATTTTCGATAAAAAGGGGGGGAAACGGTGTATGAAAAAAGAAAATTCATTCGTAAAAAATGTTTGAAAGATTACAAAGAATAAAATGAAAATAAAAATATTAATATAATTATTTATATATATATAATTGATCATTAAAATAGAGGGCTAATTAATCATTAAAATAGAAATAAAGAAACTATAATTTATTATTTATATTTAAAAACAATTTATGTTTTATTAAAATATTTTTCCAATATTTCGACTATCATCAATAGTCATTTTCAGGGAAACTAAACTATATAAAATATATTATGAAGAAATGAGCAAAAAAAATGTAGCAAAAATTTGAAATAAATTAGATTTTTCGCAAAAGTAATCGCAAATTTTCCAAAGAAATTCATTTTGAACTACCCTTACTTTTAACCCGATTTAAGCACAGACATATATTATAAACCATATTAAAGAATGTTTAATTAATTAAAAACTATTGTACCAATAAAGCTATTTATGCGTAAAATTTTTGAGATATTTGAACAAAACACGTTAGTACAAAACAGCATGTATAATGATTAATTAGTTAATATTGAAAACAGACCTCACTCCCATATGATTTATTGTCATTCTTTCAGACCTAGAAATCAGCTCCTACATTTATACCGCTTTAATACTGAACACTTTCTATAAACATTTATGGGCATATGTTTATTTAAATACACAATATATCTTACTTTTCCGAAAACAGAATTTTTATTAGGTTCACTAATATCCTACATTCTATTTGTAAACCTTATTTTTTAATATTAAACTGGGAACAAATTAATGCTGTATCTGAAAAATTTAAATATTTCAACTTATTGCGAATTGGACTACATTAACAACATATACTACGATTCTAATAATTTATATAATTCAATCAATATAATTAAGTAGATCACTAAATACTTATATCATAATTAAATTTTTTAAATTACCATAAATTACTTGTTTTTACAAAAAAAAAGTATAAGTAGGCGAATACACTTTCCGCTTAATATATTTTGTTGAATAATTAATAAAATACAATATATATATATATCAGAATTTTAAATAATTAAAAAAAATTGCTGGAGTTAGCAATATTATATTTAAATAAATTGGTTGTTGAAAACTATAGAGTTTACTTAATAGATTATTGTTAAATTATTGAAGTGATTCAAACAAACATAAGAAAGAAAAAATTGTCAAATGCATTTACAAAACCATCATTTAAGTCATATATAAAGAATATTGTTACCTAACAGATTTATTTATAGATATTTTTATATCTCAATGAAATAACATAAAATAACATATCAAAACTCCTTGTAATCAGTTTTTGTACTTCAACTTTATATACCCGGCATTGATAGAATCAGCTATGAGTTTAGTACTCAAACCTAAGCTTCCAAACTCGAATGTTATTTTGACTGGTTTTGATCTTACTTTTTTTTAACTGTATTTTTATATTAATTTTTTAAAATGTTAAAATAAAATTAAAAGTAATATGTTTGTTTTTTAATTTTTTTATTGATACAATTATTTTAAAACATAATTAATTTACTTCGCAAATTTCTATAAAAAAACTTTGTAAAATGTTTCGAATATTAAAAAGTAATAATTTGTACTGCCGATGTTGATTACTTCCTACGCAGATAATAATATGACTAATAAGTCAAATAATAACTATAATAACTATATAATTATACTTTAAATTACTTACTGTCGTCTAGTCCCTAATACAAAGAAGTGCTACAATATTTTTGATAACATGATCTAAACGTTAGGCTTCCAGCAGGTGTTTTTCTTTCTTATGTATATTAATTCAACATCTTACGTGGAAATCTTACTCTGAGCACTACGGTATATACATCATAATGGAGATTTCAATTCATTATGAAGTTCGTATAGCTCAACGTTACTTTTTATTAACTATCTTTACAAACAGGTCCAGGTCCATAACGGTATCATATATCTGCTTATTACAATATATTGAATTATTAAAAAAATTAGTTTTTTGAATTAAAATGAAAACAAACTATACATTTATCAAAATATAATCATAAATAATTAAAGTGTTTTTTTGAATAAGCGTTAACTTCACAGTGATATCCTCCCATAGATCCCTTTTTGACAATATTATGTAAACATACTGCACTGCAAAAGTACTACCAAAAATATTTTCTGATTATCGACGTTCCTCGTTGGAACAATCCTGACTACACTACTTAATGTAAGAAAGTGAAACTCATAAGTGATTCACAGTTAAGTGCATGCTATCCAAGAGTAAGAGTAAAAGTAAGAGTAAGAGTAAATGCACTTCTGTTCAAATGGAATACACCAACTTATCAATGCATGCAGCTTTCATTAGACTTATTTTACTGAAAGCAGAGATAGCACTAAAAGTCTCTTGGTTTCGGATATTATCTGCAGTGTATAGTAATAATAGTGCTATTAATTGGACCTTCTTTATTATGTTTTCTTATTTAGTTTTTAGTGCAGTTATTTCTTTTTTATTTTTTCATTTCTTATTTTTAACTTAATTTTCTAAAATACATAATAGCCTTTTTTGACTTTACATAGGTATCATCTATCGCACAGTTTGTTTTAAAAATGTTTGCGGTCATCATATTCAAAAAATTTTACATTTAATTTTACAATATATTTCGTTAAATATTTATATTTAATAATATATTTGTATTTAAATATTTTTGTTTCTTTGCAGAACGTACTGCTTATAATGAATGGAAGTCAACAAAAAATCTGCACAAAGCTGTCAAGCACATACTTAAGAAAATGGTGTAAGTATTTCATCGATTAAGATAATAAAAAAAGATTATTAAAACGATTTTATAATAAATAAATATATAAATATATCTATTTATATAACTATTATTTATTTTTATCTTTCTAAGGGATAACCATTGCAATTGGAGTTTGCTTCCTAATTTTTGGCATTCTAGTCACATTTAAATTTTCATCAATTGTTAATATAGCAATCGATCATCAGGTATCATTAAGATCGGAAGGTCAATCTTTCGGTTGGTGGGCAAAACCACCTGTGGAGCCAAGAATAAACATTTATGTATATAATGTAACGAATGCAAATGAATTCCTTAATAATGGCTCAAAACCCTTACTAAGCGAAGTAGGACCATATGTTTACACGTAAGTCTTATGCCAAAATATTAATTTAATCAAATCAATTGAATATACTTTTTTGTAGGGAGTCGTGGGAAAAAGTGAATATTATTGAAAATTCTAATGGAACTATATCCTATAATATGAGAAAAATATATGTGTTCCGTGAAGATCTTTCAAGTGGATTTGAAGAAGATGTTGTTGTTGTACCAAATATTCCAATGCTTAGTGCAACGTCCCAAAGTAAACATGCAGCAAGGTAAGTACTATATAATTCTTTACTAGTTACATCATTAAGGAATAATTTTTTTAATATTTATATTGTAAACACAGATTCTTAAGACTTGCAATGGCCAGTATAATGGATATATTAAAAATTAAACCATTTGTTCAAGTTTCAATTGGACAATTATTATGGGGATATGAAGATCCATTATTGAAACTTGCAAAAGATGTTGTTCCAAAAGAACAGAAACTTCCTTATGAAGAATTCGGACTTATGTATGGTAAAAATGGAACATCAATGGTAAATAAATAATTATAATAGTTCAAATTTTTATATAAAAAATTATATAGTTTTTTCTAATGGAAAAAACATGAAAAAAAATATTTTAATATTACAAAGAATTGTTTTAGAGAATTTAAGGTTTATTGAAACTTTAGCTTTTATTATTTGTTAGCTAAATGTGACTGTATAGCATAAGAAATAAAACTGGAAAAATTTGAATAATTTATACAAATAAAAACCGCTAATATAATAATAGAAACACTGTCTTGTGAGTTGTAAAACTAAAACACAACAACAAAGTGTACTCTTGGTCTATGATCCAGATACGTTCATTTTAGTGTAAAATCATGAATGCAAAATTTTGTAGTAATTATAATATATATGTAATTGATTACCTTATGTAATTTTTGTTAGTATTAATTTATAATTCGGAACGAAATGTGCACTATTGTGGTCTAGCCATCTATAAGATACATCTGTGATACTTTACTTTTTTTTTTGTACTTAACGATAATATTGCAGAATTACTTTTATTTACTACAGTTAAATACATTTGAATAGAAATCACTAAAAACATATATTATTATGTATATTTTAAACAAATGTTTAAATCACAGAGCATATATCCTCTAGAAATTCATAATAGAAACGTGATTATGTTTTTTACATTAAAAACTAGTGTTTTTAAATATTACAATAATTTACTCATAATATGGATAATAATGGATTGTCTCCATCACATCTACATATATTTTAAAACATTAATACGTATTTAATGGATACATATTTCAATGCTTTAAAGTTGAATGATCTATATAAGCATATAATATATATTACTTATGTCATATTTTTCAAATATATAAATTATTTGTATATGAATATATTTAAATAGTTCATAATATCAATTACTTTACGTCTTTAAGGATCGTGTCACAATTTTTAATGGAGTTGAAGATATAACTCAATATGGTATAATTGACAAATACAATGGACATGAGCAGCTTCATCATTGGCTATCTGATGAATGTAATCTTTTAAATGGTACTGATGGCTCTATTTTTCCACCACACATCGAAACCGATCGCGTTCTTCATATATACGATAAAGACCTTTGTCGCCTTTTACCATTAGTATTCGAAAAAGAAGTTGAAACTAAGGGAGGCATTAGAGGATTCCGTTTTTCGCCACCATCCAATGTTTTTAATGATATGGAAAGTAATCCTGATAATGCATGCTTCTGTCCAGGAGGACCCGAATCCTGTCCACCTAATGGTTTATTTAACGTTTCGCTTTGCCAATATGGTATAAACTTATTTATCATTTTATTGGTTCTATAATAAATTTCTTGTTATTGTTTTTTAGATTCTCCAATTATGTTAAGTTTTCCACATTTCTACTTAGCTGATGAGAGCTTACTAGAAGCTGTTGAAGGTATCACACCACCAGAAAAAGAAAAACATGAATTTTTCATCGATATTCAACCCGTAAGTATAAGCATGTCTTCAATAATTATTTTGTGTCATATATAATATGTGAAACAAATAAATTATTCATTGTTATTTTAGTTTTATTTATAAAACATTTATAAGTACTATATATATTCAAATGATAGATTCAGCATATTAATAATATGTTCTCTTTTTACAGGACATGGGAACAACTTTAAGAGCTAGAGCTCGAATTCAAATTAATTTAGCAGTAAGTCAAGTGCTTGATATCAAACAAGTTGCTAATTTTCCCGACATCATATTCCCGATTCTATGGTTCGAAGAAGGAATTGATCAATTACCCGATGAAATCACAAACTTGATGAATTTCGCAGCAACTGTCCCTCCGGCGGCGCGTGTTCTGCTGTTAATTGTTTTCTTCGCACTCGGCGCATTACTTTTGGCTCTCGCAGTATTTTGTTTAATCAGAAAGTCACACAGGCAAAGTACTTTGCATTTGGAGGGATCAAATTATTTGGCAACAGCCCAAATAGACCTTGAAAAGAAAAGAGCTAAAGAAACAACAAAATATTAATAATAAAATAGTTTTTAATATTATATATGAAGTGGTTTCGGGAGAGAACTTAATTAAATTGAACTAAATGATCGAGATGTATGATATACATTTGGGTACATAGGTATACTGTGATGTGACTTATAGTCAGTTGATATATATACACTAAAAAAATATGTATATATATTTATACATCTTTATATATATATATATATATTTATATGTATGTATATATATATATTTCATTTGGGAATAATTAGCATGTATGTATAAGTAAATACACATAACTTTGATACACACAATATTATATGTATTGTATTATAGCATTTTAAAACATCAGATATAATTAATCAGTAAAACTTAACAAGGTTGAATATATGAACAACTTTTAAACAAATTTAATATATATATACATATATATGTAAGTAAAAATTTTTTTAGGGTTTTCTTAATTTTATGAGAACTATATATAAGATCGCATTTAGAATAAAATATTTATAAATGCATCCAAAAGCGTATTAGATAAGAAAAATTATTTATAAGAATTGGTGGAGCTGTTAATATGTATGTACATAAATATTAAATAAAAACATAAATTCTTTTACCAAAAAATGTATTGTTTTTTCTTATATTATATTCTTAATTTCATCATTGTTTCACCGAAATTATGTTGTTTTTTCTATACAAAATTCAGTTTTAAGGTTAGAATGAAATTTAGGAAATGGCCTTAATTTCGTTCAAACGAAGCCTGAAATTTAGGGACAATTCAAATGCAACTATGCGTAAGATAAATTTTCAGCAAAATATGAAGTTGAGATAACGAAAAAGTGACATTTTTTTTAAATAAATATCAATGACATTTGACTTTAATAAAACCGGAAAATATTTTGAGAGTTGTGCAAATTTAGAGAATATAGAGAAAAAACTGTGACTGTTATAGAAAATATGTCTGATCAACGTATCGAAAACAATTCATATATTCCTATGAATCATAAAATCTATTTTAAAACAGATTTTATAATTGATGTTAAATCAGTTTTGGTAAGTTTAAATTGGTTTTAAGAAAAACCTAGGTTTACTAAGGTTACTGCTGGGTTTACATGAACCTTAAAACAATTTTTGAGACTCGGATAAACAAGTTAAATATCAAAGCGTTGAAGTAGAAATTAATCTGTTTGAAAATAAGTTTTAAAATCACCTTTAAAAGCTTTTATTTACAAATATTAAAAGTATTTTTGATGATATTAATCAATTAACAGCTGACACTTAAGCCTTAAAACTACTTTTAAAGTTTTTACAAAATGTTTAAAATTAATATTTCATACCAAAATACGATTTTTAGCAAAATTAATTTCACATATTTTAATTTTACATATTTTACTGCAGCCAAATTTATTACAGCCAAATTTAAAAATCAGTCTATTGTGAATGTTCACTGAAAATATGTTACAAGTTTGCAGTCACCTATTAAAACAATAT
>NW_024033250.1:0-8154 GCF_002237135.1 Teleopsis dalmanni
ATCAACATTGTAAGGACGGAATTTTGTACAAATTCCGCCCTACATAAAACTTATTATTTTTTACTAAAAATCATCTGGATAAAACTCGATTTATATATTTGAAACAAATAAACAAAGCCAACCGCGAACATACGCACAAACGACACGCAAAACAAAGCCAACCGCGAACACACGCACACACGACAAGCAAAACAAAGCCAACCGCGAACACACGCACACACGACAAGCAAAACAAAGCCAACCGCGAACATACGCACACACGACAAGCATAACAAAGCTGACAGCGAATTATACTTGTGCGGTTGTGCGTGCAATTAAGCAAAGCAAAGTGTCGTATATAAATAGCGGAGATTTTATATGAAAGATCACTTAGCACCGGCACACCGAAGTGAGTAGATCGCTACTCCAGCGCTAAGTCCACTTTTAGAAGCCTATAGTGTTTCGACGCTAAGGCTAAATAAATTCGTAGAAACTTGTGAGTAGATCGTATAACGCCTTTGATGTTTTGACGTCTTTGGCTAGAAACTAATTACGTAGATTTGGAAAAAAACCCTTTGATGTTCTGACGTCTTTGGGTAAAAATTATTTAATAGACTTTATAAACGCCTTTGATGTTTTGACGTCTTTGGCTAGAAACTAATTACGTAGATTTGGAAAAACAAACCTTTGATGTTCTGACGTCTTTGGATAAAACTAACTGAGTAGAATCAAGACTAGAATAAGTTATTTAAAATAATCTTTTTTTTTTTTTTTTAATAAATAAAATTTTAAAATAATAAAAACAAACGGTCTTTTACTTTCCACTCATTGGTTTACCAGCTTCGAACTAGTCAATAAAACAAATTTATTGCAACGACCCGGACCGCGACTGAGTAATACCTCAGCAAAATTAAAACGACGAATCCGTGTCGTTACAATTGGCGCCCGAGCAGGGACTAGTGTTCGATAGTATTCCAAGTGGGAAGAAAAGAATTACCAGGGACCTGATTGGTCAAATCACAGTGGTCAAGCCTCGAATGGAAATTTAAAATCCAGAGGATAAAATATTAACAAATATCACAACAAGAAACAATGTCGGTGGGATCAAGAGGAATACCAGGAACATGTGGAAGTTCAATAAATCCTCCAGTGCGCTCCTACCTTCAGATGGTTGAAGAGGTACAGAAGTGGTCCTGTAAATATGACGGTGGTAAGGATCCACTAGGTTTCATCGATCACATAGAGGAACTGGCGGCTATGTACAGTATCGATGTAAATCTAATTCCCAAGATGATGCCAATTCTCTTTGAGGATAAAGCATTAAGATGGTACCGTAACAACCATAAACCTTGGCCCCTCTGGTCAAGCTTCAAGGAAGATTTCTTAAAATTCTTCATATCATGTAGATATTTCGAAAACTTAGAAAATGAGGTACGAACACGACTACAAAAGACAAAAGAAAGTTTCAAGGATTACTCACTTGACATCATAAATCTAATGCGACACACTGGCATGGATCCAGATTCGCAATTGGAGCGGGTGTATCGAAACATGAAGGCAGACTACCGGATGTACATTAAACGTTCAGAGTTTACAAGCCTAAATGAATTAACAACACTTGCCGATGACTTCGAAGAACTAAGTACAGAACAGGATAAAGTGAGTCGCCAACGTGTTCGAGAAGTGAACGTAGGGCGCATGGTAGTCGAGTCCCCTCAAGCGATGGTGGTACAAAATACAATGAGAAGCATACCCAATATGCCAGCACAGGATAAAATTATCCATAGTCTAAGCTTTGAGTCGTCCATTCCTGATCAGAAACGAAGTAATCAGCCTCAGAACCAATCAACCGCTAAGCAAGCACCAACATTTATAACTAGAAATGTGACTTCAGCATCACGACCAAAGTCAAGCATAACGACACAACGCGTACAACCTCAAGATTATTCAAAAGCCCAGGGAATAAACCAGCAAGAAAATCCACAAGAGAAGACACCATGTAGGTGCTTAGTACCACGTCTACGAAATATAAAACTCATCACAGAGTCGAAAAGTCAGAGTCCAGATGTACCACGTCTACGAAATATAAAACTCATTACAGAGTCGAAAAGTCAGAGTCCAGATGTACCACGTCTGCGAAATTCAAAACTCATCACAGAGTCGAAAAGTCAGAGTCCAGATGTACCACGTCTACGAAATATAAAACTCATTACAGAGTCGAAAAGTCAGAGTCCAGATGTACCGCGTCATCAAAGTTTAAAACTCATCACAGAGTCGAAAAGTCAGAGTCCAGACGTACCACGTCTGCGAAATTCAAAACTCATCACAGAGTCGAAAAGTCAGAGTCCAGATGTACCGCGTCAGCGAAGTTTAAAACTCATCACAGAGTCGAAAAGTCAGAGTCCAGATGTACCGCATCAGCGAAGTTTAAAACTCATCACAGAGTCGAAAAGTCAGAGTGCAGATGTACCGCGTCAGCGAAGTTTCATACTCATCACAGAGTCGAAAAGTCAGAGTCCAGATGTACCACGTGAGCAGGATTATGATTACACCAGTACACATCAAGATGAATTCCTCAAAGTTTTTAGGAATCCTAGAAAGCGGACACGAAACCATTCAACGAAGTAGTCCAGTTCAAATTCCCCGAAGATGGAGGGAAATGTAAGGACGGAATTTTTTACAAATTCCGCCCTACATAAAACTTATTATTTTTTACTAAAAATCATCTGGATAAAACTCGATTTATATATTTGAAACAAATAAACAAAGCCAACCGCGAACATACGCACAAACGACACGCAAAACAAAGCCAACCGCGAACACACGCACACACGACAAGCAAAACAAAGCCAACCGCGAACACACGCACACACGACAAGCAAAACAAAGCCAACCGCGAACATACGCACACACGACAAGCATAACAAAGCTGACAGCGAATTATACTTGTGCGGTTGTGCGTGCAATTAAGCAAAGCAAAGTGTCGTATATAAATAGCGGAGATTTTATATGAAAGATCACTTAGCACCGGCACACCGAAGTGAGTAGATCGCTACTCCAGCGCTAAGTCCACTTTTAGAAGCCTATAGTGTTTCGACGCTAAGGCTAAATAAATTCGTAGAAACTTGTGAGTAGATCGTATAACGCCTTTGATGTTTTGACGTCTTTGGCTAGAAACTAATTACGTAGATTTGGAAAAAAAACCCTTTGATGTTCTGACGTCTTTGGGTAAAAATTATTTAATAGACTTTATAAACGCCTTTGATGTTTTGACGTCTTTGGCTAGAAACTAATTACGTAGATTTGGAAAAACAAACCTTTGATGTTCTGACGTCTTTGGATAAAACTAACTGAGTAGAATCAAGACTAGAATAAGTTATTTAAAATAATCTTTTTTTTTTTTTTAATAAATAAAATTTTAAAATAATAAAAACAAACGGTCTTTTACTTTCCACTCATTGGTTTACCAGCTTCGAACTAGTCAATAAAACAAATTTATTGCAACGACCCGGACCGCGACTGAGTAATACCTCAGCAAAATTAAAACGACGAATCCGTGTCGTTACAACCGCGCCCGCCGGTGGTAGCAACTGCGCCTCCCACCGACGTTTGGGTTGATATCCCATCCCGATTTTCTTCATTCTTCAACTCCATTTGGTTTTTTATGGAAAAACCTACCATTTTGCATTTTTTGTCTACTGCCAGACACCTCAAAGTTATGACTAGGGAAGGGGCTCACCTGCACTGACCCTGTTGATACCACGACCACTACACATGAGACTCTTCCTTCATCTTAGCTAGACACATCACAGTCCTTGACAAGCCGCATCATGTTCCTCAGCTATAACATCCGAGAGCTTCATGAATCGAATTGCCAAACAATGGATGATGCCCATTGCCCGGTCAGCACCCACGGGGAGGGTTTACAACGAGGATTTTCGCCGACCCCAAGGCATACAATGAAAAACAAAAATCTTTTCAAGAAAAACTTTTAGTCAGAAATAATAATAAAAACAGTTTATTCAGCTATAATATTACCAGTATTCCAGTAATCGTTGACTATCTTGAATTGAACTGTTCTATTGCTTTCTTCAATAGAAACGCACAAACTTGCAAGTGAAAAGCGATAGATAGCTCGCTTTAGGTACCAATTAAAGAAACAACGAGATTTAATAAAATAGTTTATTTTGAGTTGTTTTATGCTCTATACTCCACATTTATTGCTATACAAATATTTCTACTTTGTGTGGTTTTATTACCTGTACTCTTTATTTTATATCTACTTTTGTATCAGTAGATCATGGGGTTACATTGTATTTGTGTCCTATTAAAACAGCCATATAATTAAATTAACTAATCTATTTTCTAAATTTTTTTCTATGTTCTAGAAATTAATAACATGATTTCGAGTTAAAAACTAGGAAGGAAGGAATTGAATTTTATCTATTAAGTCAATCCTTATCCTTGGCGAATAGAAGAACTAATATCATTGGTACCTTTTCTTACCGACGACAGAGATCTGTCGTATGTCCAAAATATGGGACATAGCGTAGTTTATAGACTTGTGGCGTTTATTCACTTAAACGGTGAAGTCGCACCTTTTCTATTCAACGTTGTCCTTATACCAACTACTTAGGTCGTTATATCGATTTTGGTGCTATAACGTAGTATTATAATGAACCACTATTTTTGTTTAAATGAGCTTTGGTGTGAAAAACTGGAAGTCAAACATAATATAACCTAATCGCTTTGTTAAATTTCTTGTTTTCTTGTTTTCTAACATAGAACGTTAATTACACCACTATCAAATTTTCTAATTCTTTTAGTTTATAAGGGAATTGTGCCAATAGTCTACGAGGATATTCAAGTCTCTGCTATGAAGAATGCGTTTTGGTCTGAATGTAGTCTAAAGCGGAATAAATGTAGTTGCTAATGAGGATACATAAGTCTCAGTTATATAATTCAGTTTAATTGAAATCACTTAAATATATAAATTTGACCTATGTCCATAAAATAGTTAAAAGCGAATAAAGGCCTCTAAGTCTCAGCTGTAGAAAATTTTTTTAATTTTCACCATCTTAATTTATATGAGTAAGATAATCTGACCAATAAAAGAATTTACTTGCTCCTTCTATATGTGATTAAATTTCAAGCAGTTTTGAATTCTCAAAGCAAAGAACAAAATTCAGCAGCAGTTTCAACTTATAAACCTTTATAAAATAGTAATAGAAGGAATTTTTTTTAATTATAATCAATTTCCAAAATGAACACTACTCCTAAGCCTTACAAGCCTCAAGCGATATCTATAAAATACAGCCTTTTTAAATTTCGCATTTCATTGCTTCAATTTAAATGAGCTAAAACATCAGGAGTTCGAGGTTGTATCATTTGTTCCGTTTATCTCTCATCCTTCTCCGACATTATTCAATTGTTTAGACTTGCCATTTTTGTTATATCAAAATCGTTTTTTCTACGAATTTAATTTGATAGTATTTAAATTAATAATGATAAATTATTGTTCAATTATTGTCACACCTTTCATATGTCAGAAGAGGCGGACCGCTTCGGTTTTTGTAGTTGTTGAATTTATATAATAAATTTATATCTCTTTCGAGTGTTGTTTATAATATTTTTTAATTTAGATAAATAAGCCAGCATATGCGAGTGTGAGTACATATATGTGTGTGTGTGTGAATAGGAAAATAAATAATGGAAGATAAATTAATTTTAATGTTGTTAAAATATGCTCATTCGTAACGCTTTAATGTGATTTTTCAGCGATTATTGCACGTTCAAATGAGATTCGAGTTAAGTTTTGTGCTTAAGCGTTGCCACAGTCAGTTTGGCACCAACTGAATTCAACCCAACCGAAGATTTCTGCGAGTGGATTTGCTATTGCTTCTGTTGTTGTTGCTGTTACTGAGTGTTATCGTTGCTGGCTGCTGTAGCCGGTATAGCCGCTGGCGTTGCTGATGCTGTTGCTGCTGTTGAAGCTCGTAGACTATATGTCTCCGAAGTTGTTTGAATTGAATTGATATTAATAATTTCGACGTTTTTTATTTTTAATCTGTTTTTTATTAATTAGTTTTAGATTTTTTATTAGTTCTTCGTCAATTTAAATTTACAAAAAGGTAACTTGATTTGGCTCAGCATATTTCGGTTCAATCAGTTCAAATCTCTACGCAAATCGCAATATTTGAAATGAATTACGTGTATTGAGTGTCTTCCGACTAATGCCTTTTAGTGCGTATTAAACGTTTGATAGCCAAGGCTATATCTTGAATGAAGTCATAAACCATTTGGGTTGGTATTGAGCGATTCGTGTCTTGGTCTCGTTGAGGTTCATTATCTCATTATTGAGTAATACTATTGTATTTCATTACTTTAAAGCATTAGTTTTTATGACAGTTTTATATGAAAAGAAAATCTAGTAATTATATGCAGCCAGCGAGGGACTTGCTCAACTGTCGCCGATCTTAGTGCAACAATTTACGAGTGCCACGTATTTATTAGTTATTCAAAGTGACTGCACTTGATTGATTAACTGAACAGTTTTACTGTAAATTACATGTTGGTATTATAGCGCAAATTAAAATTCTTAAAATAGATTTCCACAAATGGTAATCACAAGCTAACGAGTTTAATAAACGCCACGAATTCCACCGACTAATGTTGTTCTTATACCACACTTAATGAGCGCTAAATCCTCGTTAATTAGTATGGACGAGTCAGCGCTGCGAAATCAAATATAAATAGTAGTCGCAACGAGATTAGAGGAACAGTACGGTTCGTAAACAAATTATATGTTAAGTAAAAAAAATTATAAAAATTATTGCCTAGTAATTGCCCATAAGTTGATTTCTTCAAAGGAAATCTGAAAACTGAGACACTTGCATTTGCATATTTAAACAACTAATGAGTATTTATTTGCTGTGCATATATTGTAACAAAAATTTTTTTTCTTTTGAGATATTTTAGAAACTGAAAGTTGTCAATTGTCAAGAATTGTTAGCGAATTGAGACATGTTTCAACTTGTCAATTATTATCGAAATTTATTCTACATGGTACAATTTACTATAACTCCTGAATTAAGAAAAATAGAATAACTTACTTAATAATTTGTACAGTTTAGTTCTTAACGATGTCTTAAATAAAAATAAAAACTTGGAATATAAAAAGCAATTAGGAAGTTTATTGCTATGTTAGTTCATAAAAAGAATACAACAGTTTATAACAGAAGCACTCATGACTAAAATGCAGAAATTGCGTATTGAATTATTTAGCCCTTATTCACTTCTTCATTCTTGATCACCAGGTTTGGCCTTCAGTGACTACTTTCTGCTTTCAAATTAGAAGGTTTGGCTAATAAAGTAAAAAATTTAGTCATATAGAAAAAACTTATACTTCGTAAATACGCGTCTTAAAACTTTCACAGAATATGCATTTGTAAAACGTTTGTAAACATTTAGCAACGTGGAGTAAAATATGTCGAGTTAAGAAAAGATCGCATAAAATATTAAAAAGCAACCAAAAAGTCAAACAATTAAACTTAAACTAACTTTCTAGCAATTTAAATGTTATTAGTTTAATTAGTTGCATTAAAATGTTAAGTTTAATATTACATTTGTCTGATCAATAACGAAATATAGAAAAATAAGTACCAATTCCACATACCATTTTAAGCAAATATTTTTTCAAAAACCCTCGTATATGAGCGGGAGTCCACTTCTTAAGGGCCCATTAAACAGTATCGCCCGTTGTCAACGAGCGATGTTTTCGCTTGCCATTACACAAACAATTTTTCAACAATTTTTTAAACACGCCCCAGATAAAACAACAAATATACTAAAAAATCGCTCTCACATGAGAATTTTACTCCTACTCTTCTCCTACTTTGTGAAATGCGAAATTTGTTTGATAACAGTAACATTTGAAATTTTAAGAAATGCGTTGACGAAAATCCAAAAATTTAGATATTTCTTCAAACACGTTCGTGGTTTTGCATATCGGATTTTGTCGGCATGCAAAATTTCATTTATTTTGAGAAATGGAAGCGTAAATATCGTTTAAATGCACGCATGATTTGTCGTTAGCATGCGATGCTTTGCAAATATGAATGAATTGTACCTTTTATAAAAATTTTTTAATTTCCAATCATGTTATTAAGAAGAATT
>NW_024033251.1:0-8153 GCF_002237135.1 Teleopsis dalmanni
ATTCACTAGCCACAAAACCGTAACGACAGACAGGCAGACAGACAGACAGACAGACACAAAAAATTCAGTGCGTAAAACTGTTTCGAGTTGCTAAATTCAACTGACGATCTGCCAATTGGAGTAAAACATGCTAGGAAGAAGTTGTGTAAAAAAAATGGATGTGTAGACGCATCCAAACATGTCGAAATATAATTTTAATTAGCGGAAAAATAATTATATGTGTATTTTAGAGTAGTTGTGAGCTCACCGTGATAGACAATTGTATAATAATAAAAACAAAAATAAAAACTTATCTATAAGTTTTAATTTTTTTATTCACATCAATCTTTTTTTTCCACAAATTAATTATATGTAGGAATAGCTTAATTAAATTCGATATATGTAGTTTTACTTTTTATCTACAGCTTCAACTCTACAGTTTCTGTGTTAACATACAAAATAAACAAATAAACAAATAAGAAAAAACAAACGAATCAAAATGACACAAAAAAAAATGGATAAAATGTAAAAGTTGTTTAGTGTTTTCGATTAACAATGTATTAAATATCCATGCTATTAATATCGTCTGTTCCATTAACAGACTTTCTACTTACAATTTACATTATTTGACAAGAACTTAAAATCCACTTACAGAAGAAAGTCACAGCCATTCAACTTCAACTGAAGTCATTAAATAAATCTAAATCTATATTAAAATCTTACTTAGATTAGCTTTATACTTCAACTTTCAGTTTATTTATTTTGCAGCAAACTAGTTTACAAGAATTAAGAACAGAAGGAAGAGAGTGCACACGTCTCCGCATACAAACAGCACTGGAACTTTAATCTGTGACCGACTTCAATAGACGGATGTGGGAGTGAGCACAGTCCATTCAAGCCCACAAATATATTCTCATATTCTCAGTTTTGTTAATCATCAAAGTTGGTTTGATGACCATACTTTTTTTATTCGACCGAAAGCTTTTCTCACTTTGATGGCTTTGAAATCTATATATTTTGCAGATCCGCTATGATGCAGTATGTATCATGAATTTCCGAAGAATACGGAAACTTCGCGTATTTAAGCGAAAGCTTTTAGTTTTACTTACGTTTATTTTTAGGCCTATCTTTGCATCAAGAGAATGAATCTTGTTTAGTTTGTTCTGCATGTCGTTGAATGAGCAGCATAAAAGACATATATCGTTAGCATAATCAAGATCTTTTAGTCTATGGAATGAGTTCCATTCTATGCTTCTTGCTAAACAACTAATCTCGCTCATGATATTATCTAACGTATCTTAAGTTAATGAAGAGCAAAAGCGTCAAAACGGGGCCTAGCCTAACTTCTCTATTGACGTTTATTGGGTTGCTGGTATTGTTAGCATGCAAAATTCGACTGCTTGTGTCAGCATATATTTCTTTAAGTATGAATATAGTTTTTTCTGGTATTCGTTTGTCGAGTAGTGAATTCCATTTAGTATTATGTTCAATGGTACCAAAAGCCTTTTCGAAATCTATAAACAATCACAAATCTCTTACCCAATAAATAAAAATAAAATACAAGCAAAAACTACATAAATCAATCTGAATTTTCATTAATAACTGTCATCCTTGCAAAACATGCAAGCAGAACCTTACAAAAAAACTAAAGACTATTGAATTCAAAGCTACTATGAGGATGTTGTAACTCAGAGCTGTCCAAAGCACGGCACGCAGCTAATGTTTGTGCGGCCCGCAACACACTTTTAATCTACCAATATTACTCAAACTTTCTTTTGGTGTACTGTAAAACTACATTATTTTATTTTTATATTATAAAAAATAAATGATGTTATATTAATAAATTAATAAAACTAAATTTAACATTATAATCGAATTTTTAATTTTGTCGAAATCAACTATGAACTTATGTATTTGTTTCTGCGACCCCTCCACTCTGTACAGTGATTTGTATTGGGCCGCGATCGCATATGGTCTGAACAGCCCTGTTGTAACTAATACAGAAAATATCATTCATTCAGTATAATCTATTATGACATTCTGGTACAAATTCAGAACCTTCTTTCTCAATATAAGAGCTATTGCAGTAGCAACTGAGACAAGATCAATGACAAGACCATTGATCAAAATGCAATCTAAAGTGGAATTTTTTTATTACATGTATACAGGTACATGTAATAGTTCAATATTAAATCTGTTAATGGATACGTGTGTTTATAATTTCTAGTGACAAGTTTAAAGAACAGCAAAAAAAAAAAAGAAATAATAAGTCTATTTTTTTGCGGCTTATAAAATAATATAACTTGACAAATTCCGCTAAAACGGTTTATTTGCGTGAAGCCCCTCGTAAGACTACTCGTACAATAGATCGAAACATCATACGAATTATAAAAAAAACCATTCGAATATTTCCTAAGACCACTGATGATGAGCACTTGGCAATACTTGAAACAGCGTTGTATGGTCAGTCAAATTTCAATAAATTAAATTAAATTCTTGTCCTTGTCTATTCTTTGCTATTCGAATCTGTCTACGATACTTCTATTTTGGTGGATCTATAATAAATATACCCAAACTTAATAATGTTCGAGCACGCCACAACCTGTTCGATCGGACCTTAATAATAAACTATATGATATGTTTTGGATATATTTTTTAATACAAATTAATTAATATTATTTATTAAGCATATGAACCGCAACTTCACCGCAACTTTACCGCAAATCAATAAAATCAACTGTATTAGGCTCGAACAAAAACATTTATACATATATTGCAGCTTATGTATGCAACTCAGTGATCTAATTTATTTATTTATGTTGAAACACAGTCATTTACAGCCAATCAGTGGCTCTTGCTTTCTTTTTTTTTTCCAACAAAACAGTTAAATGTCTTCCGTTTAGACAAATGTTTTTATGATAACAGACAGCAAGTATTGCTAGTTTCCAAGTTTAGAAAAATGTTTCTAAGTTTTCCCACCTTTTCTTTTATCGCACTTCACACAACAAAACCAAATGCTTCACCTAATACGTCCGATAACTCAGCTGATAACGGTCTCCAGGTATTTTATTACGTTATTTATTCTGCATTATGTCACGTACGAATATAGAATTCACACAAACAATCAAACACGATCAAACATTTAATAAACTCATTTAAATATAAACATAATTTATTAATTTATGCAAAATAGAAACGATTTCTTGCCTGTCACCAATGCGAGTAGTTTTAATTTCAACGAAATTTTCAACAGCTCTTGCACCTTTTACTCTCAAACACTAGTAAAACCAAGAAAGGTTGTTAGAAAACTCAAAAAAATAAAAGCAAGATATATAGCCGCAATATAGAAACTTTCTAACTAGAATCACACATGAATAATTCCAATTAAATCATCAAAGTATAAATAAATATTTTAGTTGTGTGAATTTGCATTATATTTTATCCAATATTGCTTTGTATGCACAAACGCCAGCACAAACGCCAGCTGTCTCCTGTCAGCACAACACTCTCGTCTTGGTCAAAAAGAACTTCATATTGGCAACAGCGGCAGCACATAAAATAGAATCGACAATAATGAACACAACGCCTACATTTGATTTTATTTTTGTCCATTAACAACAATTTTTTTGTATGTTTCTAAAGCGTACAAAATTTGTAGTCCTTCAATTAAAACTAAATCCAATTGTCTTAATATGAATGTCTGAAACGCCCAAACATCCCAAGAGCCGGCTTTTACACGTACTGTTTTCAATTGGATTTGTTTGCCATTTTGTTTAATTTATTTTATACAAATAAAATATAATTTTTATTGTCTTATTTGGTTGTAACATACCTTACTCAATTTATTTATATAATATATAGAATTACTAATTTTATTTGATTAATTTCTTTTTTATAAATCTCCCCACAAACACTTTATTGTAGCAAACCAACGAACAATATTATTTGCAATTACAAAGCCAACTGTGGAAGGAGATTCTCTACTCTCTAAATTGTAGAGATTGTAGAAATGTTGCCCTATGGTGAAAATTGGAATTATTACGTGTGGGTAAATTGTGTATGATGTGTTTGGTTGCTGCCCAGCGGCACCATTATGCCAGCGCTGAAAAAGTAAGCGAGGAGGTAATAGCTCTTCGTTTTTATTTTTCTTTGTTTTCGACATTTGTGTTCGACATAGGCAATTTCGGGGTTGAAATTATAAAAGAATGAGGAAGAAAAGCATATGAGTATTAAGAATTTCTTGTTTTGCCTACATTGTATACATTTAGTCTGCTTTTGATTTTAGTGAAGTGCGTGCAGTGAACAATTTTTAATTTTTAAAATCAAAATAAAATCAAAAATATAAATAAAATATAATTTGTGAATTTAACATAAACTAACTGTAAGTATATGCAAAATTAAGTATATATATTTAAAATGATAATTGTAATTTTTGTTTTGTATTATATAGATGCATACTGTAAGACATTATAAATGTTTGGTGAAAAAGAAAAAGGAGGAATTTTTATCGTTTAAAAAAGAAGGTATAAATGAAACAGGGAATTTTAATCGTGCATTTATTAAAATATTTTATTCTTTTATAGAAAATGATTTTCAAAATTTTGGTACGAAAACAACACCTTCCTGCAGTACAGTTGAACATATTAATGGTGATATTAATAAGTTAATATTTAAATAAATTAATATGAAAATATGTTAACAATTTAATATGTAAATGAGATAATATTTAAATAAATTAACATGTAAATAATTATATATAAATAATTTGAAATGTAAATAAGTTAATATGATATATAAATATATTATAAATTTTTATGTAAATATTAATATTTTGATTTTATAAAACATAAATATAAAATGTAATTCATCCAAACAAATTTTTAGTATTTTATTTAAAAACCAATAGCATAGGCAAAATTGAAAATTTAAGCGAACATATCAGCGCTGATATGTTGCATTACAAATTCGAAAAGGTAATCTAACATGTCAGCGCTGATATGTTGCATTACAAATTCGAAAAAGTAAGCGAACATGTCAGCGCTGATATGTTGCATTACAAATACGAAAAGGTAATCGAACGATTCAGCGCTTGCCCGCAATGACATGCACGTGTTAAAGTAATTAGGAGTTTCCTTTGAATAATCAGCGCTAGGCATTACCATTCAGCGCTGAGGGAATCGATTCCCTCAGCGCTGAAAGTCCCGCTGGGTGGTTGTGTTTAAGTATAAATTAATATCAAAGAAAATTAAGAAAAGAAACTGAGAGGAAGTTTTGAATAATTATACCTTTTTGTGTAATATCCCAAAAAAATCTCTCTACTTATTCACCATACCAGAATTGTCAAATATTTATATCGGTGTGGCTTGCAACCCAAATGTTTACTACACTTGTGGTTGCATATTAGCATGTAGTCATTAGAAGATTAATTTCATTTTAATGAGTAAATTTAAGCATGATTTTTAATATCATTTATGCTTGAATTTATATATAAATTTTAAATTTGCTATATAATTCAAAGAATAGGTAAACTGAAATCAACACTGTTACAATTATTATTGATGTAAGTAAATATATATAATGGGTCATGAAAGTTTTTTAACAATGTTAAAAAATTGTGTAGTATTTGTTAAAATAAAAGTTATTTTTATCATGTTGCACGTATACGTACTATATTTATATATATGCTGTTAAAAAAATAGATTTAAAGAAAAAGTTAGCATCTTATAGAGAAATTTATATATGTACATATGTTTCGAGTTTTAGGTTACATTGTTTTAATATATGGTTTTAAAATAATATATATTAATATAATTTTATAATTAATTAAAATAATTGTCCAATATATTTATGTTAACATGTAGTTAACATAAATTTAAATATCTATATATAATAACAGCACACAATTGAAGTACAATTAAAAATATTAATTCTGTTTCAGGGTTTTTACATTTTCATAATTATTATTATATTATGAAAAAAAAAAAATATTCTAATCACTTTATTATACTACTTTCAAAACACTAAGTTATAACTAACATGCACAAATTAATTGGTAATTTATTATATATACTACTTTGGCACACATGTTTTTATTGTTTTCTACAACAATAAATTGTATAATTTTTAATTAATAATTTACCCTCGATAATCCTTGGCAAAGATATAAAGATACTTCAAATTTAAACATCCAAGTACGCAATTTCGTTTCATCTGTAAAAAAATTTTTTATTAAGTAATAATTCATATATTTATGTAAAATAATTACTTTTGTAATGAAAACAAATTCCGCTTTATTTTTCACTACTAATATAGGATTGGTGCACTTAATTGCAACTTTGTCATATTTTCTCGTAACATATTTCTAATGTCAAAAAACCAAAACAAACATCAAAATTTCTCAAAAAATGCTCTTATTTCAGCAAACATCGTGGTGAGTAGGGACGGGGTTGGGGAAAATCATCTCGAACCATTGTGTAGCATTATAGTTTTTCTTTTTGTACTGCGTGATATTTTCATCTCATTACACAAAATTTTGAATATTAATTTAATAATCCAGAAAATTTTATATACAATTTTTTGAATAACTTTCAGTTTCTTTTCTTTGTCTTCTTTGCATAATAGTATCAATATTAGACTTATTAAATAAATAATTAAGATGACCATATCGATTGGCCGAAATATTGGAATATGTATGTCTAATATTTTGCCATTATATTAAGTAAATCTAATGAAATTATTTTTAATAAAAATTTAAATGGACATCATGGCATACAAAAAAATCATTGAATTTGAACAATTTAATATAGTTAAACTTAACGTATTTAAATTTCTATGAATAACTGTGAAAACAAATTAAATATTTAAATTCATGGTCTGTTTATTGAAATAAAAGGATAATTGAAAACTGTATATGTTTGCTATCATAGTGTATGTTGATTACTTAATTTGTGTAATATTGAATAGTTTGAAATTAAATGCAAGTAGGAACTAAAATTTGTAAGACAGAAACGTTACCGAAGTAAGTTAAAATAAAAATTTAAAGGTTTACATAAATTTTTTACCATAAATTCACGAATTCTTCATTTTATTAATTGAAAATAAAACAAAAAAGAAAATAAAATTATCAAAAATAAAAATTTAAATTAAAAAATTAGGCACCACTAAATAGCATTTATATTTAATCACTTAATTAAACTTTGCATATGTTAATCTAAAATAAGTAAATACCCATTTATAACATTTATTTGATTAATATCTCTTAATACTGAAGCATGAAATAAGATGTATTAAATTTTTTTTATATATAATTTTACTGAAAACAATTTTACAATAAAACAAAATTTAATTATTTTAGGCATAATAATCAGAAAAAAGAAAAAACTTCCGTTTCTGTATTGAAATGCAATCGTCAATAATTATAAAATATGTTAAACAAATATGCCCAATAAAAAATATATATATATATTTACAAACATGCTACAATCTTAGTGATCAATTCAAATATTTTTAATGCATATTTTCGTGTTTTTTTTTTGAGTATAATCCTATGAATAGATAGTTTGTGTTTTGGAATAAACCATACTTATACTAAATTTTAAATATTTAACGAATGTTTTCGGCATACTTTTCCAATATAAATTAGTGTATTTATTACTCTGGGTGATTAAGAGTACAAAGGTAACCTTTTATAATTTGTTATGAGAATCAAAACACTTGATAGTTTTTATATTTATTTATATATTATATAAATAAACATTTTCTGTCCATTTATAAGTATGTATTTGAAAACAGGATATTTTTTGTTAACTAATTTTGCAATCTTGTGATATATAATTTTTTAATGTCAAAAGTGACGCATTTAATGAAGAAAAAAAAAACTTTTTAAAAGTTAGAAAAGTTCATATAGAAATGAAAAGACAACAAAAATTTTTTTTATTAATGAAAAAGAAATAAATCATTAAAAACTTGAAACAAACAACGAAATCACTGAAAATTCAAAATAAAATAAAATAAAAATAAAATAAATATTTCTCAACAGCTGTTTAGTTTGTACACAAAATTCGAAACTAATACGAATTTAAATTCCAATATAAAAATATTGTTAATCTTTAGTTAGTGTAGACGGCTAGTTAGAAAAGGTTATTTTGAACCTATACTAAATTCCTTATTTATGG
>NW_024033252.1:0-8152 GCF_002237135.1 Teleopsis dalmanni
TTCATATATTGGTAACATTCATCAAATTTAATGAGTCTAGCAATTAACTTGCAGCAATTAATTCAATATGTCTATATAATAATAATTCATTAAACAGAATAATATAACAATTTTGCATGATTTGCATAAGGAATTATTTGAAAATAATTTCTGTTGTACGAATACGAGAACGAGTACGCGTAATTTTACCGTACATTGTCTATAAAGTTTTGTTATAACATTGAAAAAATATTGTAAATTTTTTGCATTGCTATTTACTATTATTCACGATTTAAAAAATTTTTGTTGCATTTATCATATTGAGTGGTGCTCGTGTCGGTTATCTTCATTTCTTGAACTTCGAATTTATTACTACATTTTTGGTTTATCATAACCAAACGTAACTGTAAATAAAGAAATTTAACATGAATCGGACTAGAAGAAAAATTGAACGCCCAAAGAATCCCTACTCAACCGCTAATATATTTTCGTGATGGAGTTTCTGGTGGATGAGAAAAATATTTCATATGGGTTTGCAAGGACCACTTGAAGAGGAAGAGGAGTTATATCAGCATCGTAAAGACTTAGATAGTGAACGAGTAATTACAAAGTTTTCGTAAAAACAAGACGGTGCAATAATCCGTTCGCGTAGTTTAACTGCTGTGTATTTTACTTTAGAAGATTTAGTGTTTCCAGCAGAGATCGTAGGCAAACGTATTCGTGCCAAATTGGATGGCACACAAATTATAAAGGTGCATTTGGATAAGAATCTACAAACGACCATTGAGCACAAAGTAAGTGTTAAATAACACTTATTTCATTAAATCTTTTTTTTGCACTTGTGGTTTTTGCTGTTTAAAATTAGTGGTCCAATGTTTCGTTTACGCTTCATTGCTCAAACTGAATTGTAGCTCATTCATATATTGGTAACATTCATCAAATTTAATGAGTCTAGCAATTAACTTGCAGCAATTAATTCAATATGACTAAATAATAATAATTCATTAAACAGAATAATATAACAATTTTGCATGATTTGCATAAGGAATTATTTGAAAATAATTTCTGTTGTACGAATACGAGAACGAGTACGCGTAATTACCGTACATTGTCTATAAAGTTTTGTTGTAACATTGAAAAAGTGTTGTAAATTTTTTGCATTGCTATTTAGTGTTATTCACGATTTAAAAAATTTTTGTTGCATTTACCATATTGAGTGGTGCTCGTGTCGGTTATCTTCATTTCTTGAACTTCGAATTTATTACTACATTTTTGGTTTATCATAATCAAACGTAACTGTAAATAAAGAAATTTAACATGAATCGGACTAGAAGAAAAATTGAACGCCCAAAGAATCCCTACTCAACCGCTAATATATTTTCGAGATGGAGTTTCTGGTGGATGAAAAAAATATTTCATAAGGGTTTGCAAGGACCACTTGAAGAGGAAGACTTATATCAGCACCGTAAAGACTTAGATAGTGAACGAGTAACTACAAAGTTTTCGTAAAAACAAGACTGTGCAATAATCCGTTCGCGTAGTTTAACTGCTGTGTATTTTATTTTAGAAGATTTAGTGTTTCCAGCAGAGATCGTAGGCAAACGTATTCGTGCCAAATTGGATGGCACCCAAATTATATATAAAGGTGCATTTGGATAAGAATCTACAAACGACCATTGAGCACAAAGTAAGTGTTAAATAACACTTATTTCATTAAATCTTTTTTTGCGCTTGTGTTTTTTGCTGTTTAAAATTAGTGGTCCAATGTTTCGTTTACGCTTCATTGCTCAAACTGAATTGTAGCTTATTCATATATTGGTAACATTCATCAAATTTAATGAGTGTAGCAATTAACTTGCAGCAATTAATTCAATATGTCTTAATAATAATAATTCATTAAACAGAATAATATAACAATTTTGCATCATTTGCATAAGGATAAGGAATTATTTGAAAATAATTTCTGTTGTACGAATACGAGAACGAGTACGCATAATTACCGTACATTGTCTATAAAGTTTTGTTGTAACATTGAAAAAATATTGTAAATTTTTTGCATTGCTATTTACTGTTATTCACGATT
This sequence comes from Teleopsis dalmanni, assembly GCF_002237135.1. Lineage (NCBI taxonomy): Eukaryota > Metazoa > Arthropoda > Insecta > Diptera > Diopsidae > Teleopsis > Teleopsis dalmanni. The sequence continues at coordinate 2,063 of NW_024033252.1, forward strand.
TAAAAAATTTTTGTTGCATTTACCATATTGAGTGGTGCTCGTGTCGGTTATCTTCATTTCTTGAACTTCGAATTTATTACTACATTTTTGGTTTATCATAATCAAACGTAACTGTAAATAAAGAAATTTAACATCAATCGGACTAGAAGAAAAATTGAACGCCCAAAGAATCCCTACTCAACCGCTAATATATTTTCGAGATGGAGTTTCTGGTGGATGAGAAATATATTTCATAAGGGTTTGCAAGGACCACTTGAAGAGGAAGAGTTATATCAGCACCGTAAAGACTTAGATAGTGAACGAGTAACTACAAAGTTTTCGTAAAAACAAGACGGTGCAATAATCCGTTCGCGTAGTTTAACTGCTGTGTATTTTATTTTAGAAGATTTAGTGTTTCCAGCAGAGATCGTAGGCAAACGTATTCGTGCCAAATTGGATGGCACCCAAATTATAAAGGTGCATTTGGATAAGAATCTACAAACGACCATTGAGCACAAAGTAAGTGTTAAATAACACTTATTTCATTAAATCTTTTTTTGCACTTGTGTTTTTTGCTGTTTAAAATTAGTGGTCAAATGTTTCGTTTACGCTTAATTGCTCAACTGACCATTGAGCACAAAGTAAGTGTTAAATAACACTTATTTCATTAAATCTTTTTTTTGCACTTGTGGTTTTTGCTGTTTAAAATTAGTGGTCCAATGTTTCGTTTACGCTTCATTGCTCAAACTGAATTGTAGCTCATTCATATATTGGTAACATTCATCAAATTTAATGAGTCTAGCAATTAACTTGCAGCAATTAATTCAATATGACTAAATAATAATAATTCATTAAACAGAATAATATAACAATTTTGCATGATTTGCATAAGGAATTATTTGAAAATAATTTCTGTTGTACGAATACGAGAACGAGTACGCGTAATTACCGTACATTGTCTATAAAGTTTTGTTGTAACATTGAAAAAGTGTTGTAAATTTTTTGCATTGCTATTTACTGTTATTCACGATTTAAAAAATTTTTGTTGCATTTACCATATTGAGTGGTGCTCGTGTCGGTTATCTTCATTTCTTGAACTTCGAATTTATTACTACATTTTTGGTTTATCATAATCAAACGTAACTGTAAATAAAGAAATTTAACATCAATCGGACTAGAAGAAAAATTGAACGCCCAAAGAATCCCTACTCAACCGCTAATATATTTTCGAGATGGAGTTTCTGGTGGATGAGAAATATATTTCATAAGGGTTTGCAAGGACCACTTGAAGAGGAAGAGTTATATCAGCACCGTAAAGACTTAGATAGTGAACGAGTAACTACAAAGTTTTCGTAAAAACAAGACGGTGCAATAATCCGTTCGCGTAGTTTAACTGCTGTGTATTTTATTTTAGAAGATTTAGTGTTTCCAGCAGAGATCGTAGGCAAACGTATTCGTGCCAAATTTGATGGCACCCAAATTATAAAGGTGCATTTGGATAAGAATCTACAAACGACCATTGAGCACAAAGTAAGTGTTAAATAACACTTATTTCATTAAATCTTTTTTTGCACTTGTGTTTTTTGCTGTTTAAAATTAGTGGTCCAATGTTTCGTTTACGCTTCATTGCTCAAACTGAATTGTAGCTCATTCATATATTGGTAACATTTATCAAATTTAATGAGTCTAGCAATTAACTTGCAGCAATTAATTCAATATGTCTAAATAATAATAATTCATTAAACATAATAATATAACAATTTTGCATGATTTGCATAAGGAATTATTTGAAAATAATTTCTGTTGTACGAATACGAGAACGAGTACGCGTAATTTTACCGTACATTGTCTATAAAGTTTTGTTGTAACATTGAAACAATATTGTAAATTTTTTGCATTGCTATTTACTGTTATTCACGATTTAAAAAATTTTTGTTGCATTTACCATATTGAGTGGTGCTCGTGTCGGTTATCTTCATTTCTTGAACTTCGAATTTATTACTACATTTTTGGTTTATCATAACCAAACGTAACTGTAAATAAAGAAATTTAACATGAATCGGACTAGAAGAAAAATTGAACGCCCAAAGAATCCCTACTCAACCGCTAATATATTTTCGAGATGGAGTTTCTGGTGGATGAGAAATATATTTCATAAGGGTTTGCAAGGACCACTTGAAGAGGAAGAGTTATATCAGCACCGTAAAGACTTAGATAGTGAACGAGTAACTACAAAGTTTTCGTAAAAACAAGACGGTGCAATAATCCGTTCGCGTAGTTTAACTGCTGTGTATTTTATTTTAGAAGATTTAGTGTTTCCAGCAGAGATCGTAGGCAAACGTATTCGTGCCAAATTGGATGGCACCCAAATTATAAAGGTGCATTTGGATAAGAATCTACAAACGACCATTGAGCACAAAGTAAGTGTTAAATAACACTTATTTCATTAAATCTTTTTTTGCACTTGTGGTTTTTGCTGTTTAAAATTAGTGGTCCAATGTTTCGTTTACGCTTCATTGCTCAAACTGAATTGTAGCTCATTCATATATTGGTAACATTCATCAAATTTAATGAGTCTAGCAATTAACTTGCAGCAATTAATTCAATATGTCTAAATAATAATAATTCATTAAACAGAATAATATAACAATTTTGCATGATTTGCATAAGGAATTATTTGAAAATAATTTCTGTTGTACGAATACGAGAACGAGTACGCATAATTACCGTACATTGTCTATAAAGTTTTGTTGTAACATTGAAAAAATATTGTAAATTTTTTGCATTGCTATTTACTGTTATTCACGATTTAAAAAATTTTTGTTGCATTCACCATATTGAGTGGTGCTCGTGTCGGTTATCTTCATTTCTTGAACTTCGAATTTATTACTACATTTTTGGTTTATCATAACCAAACGTAACTGTAAATAAAGAAATTTAACATGAATCGGACTAGAAGAAAAATTGAACGCCCAAAGAATCCCTACTCAACCGCTAATATATTTTCGAGATGGAGTTTCTGGTGGATGAGAAAAATATTTCATAAGGGTTTGCAAGGACCACTTGAAGAGGAAGACTTATATCAGCACCGTAAAGACTTAGATAGAGAACGAGTAACTACAAAGTTTTCGTAAAAACAAGACGGTGCAATAATTCCCTTCGCGTTAGTTAACTTGCTGGTGTAATTTTATTTTAGGAAGGATTTAGTGTTTTCCAGCGAATCGTAGCAAAACGTATTCGTGCCAAATTGGATGGCACCCAAATTATAAAGGTGCATTTGGATAAGAATCTACAAACGACCATTGAGCCCAAAGTAAGTGTTAAATAACACTTATTTCATTAAATCTTTTTTTGCACTTGTGTTTTTTGCTGTTTAAAATTAGTGGTCCAATGTTTCGTTTACGCTTCATTGCTGAAACTGAATTGTAGCTCATTTATATATTGGTAACATTCATCAAATTTAATGAGTCTAGCAATTAACTTGCAGCAATTAATTCAATATGACTAAATAATAATAATTCATTAAACAGAATAATATAACAATTTTGCATGATTTGCATAAGGAATTATTTGAAAATAATTTCTGTTGTACGAATACGAGAACGAGTACGCATAATTACCGTACATTGTCTATAAAGTTTTGTTGTAACATTGAAAAAATATTGTAAATTTTTTGCATTGCTATTTACTGTTATTCACGATTTAAAAAATTTTTGTTGCATTCACCATATTGAGTGGTGCTCGTGTCGGTTATCTTCATTTCTTGAACTTCGAATTTATTACTACATTTTTGGTTTATCATAACCAAACGTAACTGTAAATAAAGAAATTTAACATGAATCGGACTAGAAGAAAAATTGAACGCCCAAAGAATCCCTACTCAACCGGTAATATATTTTCGAGATGGAGTTTCTGGTGGATGAGAAAAATATTTCATAAGGGTTTGCAAGGACCACTTGAAGAGGAAGAGTTATATCAGCACCGTAAAGACTTAGATAGTGAACGAGTAACTACAAAGTTTTCGTAAAAACAAGACGGTGCAATAATCCGTTCGCGTAGTTTAACTGCTGTGTATTTTATTTTAGAAGATTTAGTGTTTTCAGCAGAGATCGTAGGCAAACGTATTCGTGCCAAATTGGATGGCACCCAAATTATATATAAAGGTGCATTTGGATAAGAATCTACAAACGACCATTGAGCACAAAGTAAGTGTTAAATAACACTTATTTCATTAAATCTTTTTTTGCGCTTGTGTTTTTTGCTGTTTAAAATTAGTGGTCCAATGTTTCGTTTACGCTTCATTGCTCAAACTGAATTGTAGCTTATTCATATATTGGTAACATTCTTCAATTAATGATGAGTCTAGCAATTAACTTGCAGCAATTAATTCAATATGTCTAAATAATAATAATTCATTAAACAGAATAATATAACAATTTTGCATGATTTGCATAAGGAATTATTTGAAAATAATTTCTGTTGTACGAATACGAGAACGAGTACGCGTAATTATCGTACATTGTCTATAAAGTTTTTTTGTAACATTGAAAAAGTGTTGTAAATTTTTTGCATTGCTATTTACTGTTATTCACGATTTAAAAAATTTTTGTTGCATTTACCATATTGAGTGGTGCTCGTGTCGGTTATCTTCATTTCTTGAACTTCGAATTTATTACTACATTTTTGGTTTATCATAATCAAACGTAACTGTAAATAAAGAAATTTAACATGAATCGGACTAGAAGAAAAATTGAACGCTCAAAGAATCCCTACTCAAACGCTAATATATTTTCGAGATGGAGTTACTGGTGGATGAGAAAAATATTTCATAAGGGTTTGCAAGGACCACTTGAAGAGGAAGATTTATATCAGCACCGTAAAGACTTAAGATTAGTGACGAGTAACTACCAAAGTTTGTCGTAAAAAACATACGGCTTGCCAATAATCCGTTCGCGTTAGTTTAACTGCTGTGTAAATTTTATTTTAGAATATTTTAGTGTTTCCAGCAGAGATCGTAAGGCAAACGTATTCGTGCCAAAATGGATGGCACCCAAATTATAAAGGTGCATTTTGGATAGAATCTACAAACGACCACTTGAGCACAAAGTAAGTTGTTTAATATAAACACTTATTTCATAAATCTTTTTTGCGCTTGTGTTTTTTGCTGTTTAAAATTAGTGGTCCAATGTTTCGTTTACGCTTCATTGCTCAAACTGAATTGTAGCTTATTCATATATTGGTAACATTCATCAAATTTAATGAGTGTAGCAATTAACTTGCAGCAATTAATTCAATATGTCTTAATAATAATAATTCATTAAACAGAATAATATAACAATTTTGCATGATTTGCATAAGGATAAGGAATTATTTGAAAATAATTTCTGTTGTACGAATACGAGAACGAGTACGCATAATTACCGTACATTGTCTATAAAGTTTTGTTGTAACATTGAAAAAATATTGTAAATTTTTTGCATTGCTATTTACTGTTATTCACGATTTAAAAAATTTTTGTTGCATTCACCATATTGAGTGGTGCTCGTGTCGGTTATCTTCATTTCTTGAACTTCGAATTTATTACTACATTTTTGGTTTATCATAACCAAACGTAACTGTAAATAAAGAAATTTAACATGAATCGGACTAGAAGAAAAATTGAACGCCCAAAGAATCCCTACTCAACCGGTAATATATTTTCGAGATGGAGTTTCTGGTGGATGAGAAAAATATTTCATAAGGGTTTGCAAGGACCACTTGAAGAGGAAGAGTTATATCAGCACCGTAAAGACTTAGATAGTGAACGAGTAACTACAAAGTTTTCGTAAAAACAAGACGGTGCAATAATCCGTTCGCGTAGTTTAACTGCTGTGTATTTTATTTTAGAAGATTTAGTGTTTCCAGCAGAGATCGTAGGCAAACGTATTCGTGCCAAATTTGATGGCACCCAAATTATAAAGGTGCATTTGGATAAGAATCTACAAACGACCATTGAGCACAAAGTAAGTGTTAAATAACACTTATTTCATTAAATCTTTTTTTGCACTTGTGTTTTTTGCTGTTTAAAATTAGTGGTCCAATGTTTCGTTTACGCTTCATTGCTCAAACTGA
>NW_024033253.1:0-8150 GCF_002237135.1 Teleopsis dalmanni
ACTTATGCGGACATTTTAAAGAACCTCCGTTCGAATGTCAAGCCGGATGACTCGAAAGTCAAAATTCGAGCAGTCCGCAAGACAATGTCGGGAGCTCTGCTATTAGAGCTTGACAAGGGGACCAAGGCAAGCTTAGAGTTCTGCGATGAAATAAGGAGTGCTTTGCAAGAAACGGCGGAGGTAACTGGTCTGATACCGAAAACCACCATAGAGATAAGAGATCTCGATGCGCTTACTACAACGACGGAAGTCGAAGAAGCGGTTAAACGACTCCTTCCAAGCGGAAGCGATCAGTTGAAGGTGACCGTCACCAAACCAAATAACAAAGAACTGGTCAGAGCTTACGTGCAATTACCCACCGTAGCAGCTGATAAGCTTCTCGAGACAGGCTCGATCATTATTGGATGGATCAGAGCAAAAAAGCGGACGCGCACCGAAACAAAGCGTTGCTTCAGGTGCCTTGGTGTAGGACATGTACAGAGAAATTGCAAGGGTCCAGATAGAACAAACCTCTGCATCAAATGTGGCGCACCTGGACACAAACTAAAGGAGTGCACAAACTCTCCGAAGTGCTGCGTCTGTACTGACGCTGGCCTCAAAACCGTCGATCACATTGCTGCATCTGGCAAATGTGCATCGGTAAAGGCCCAAAGATGATGAGATTTTTGCAAGCAAATATGCACCGAAGCAGGACAGCAGACGCCCTTATATCACAACTCATACATGAGCGGAACGCGGATGTTGTCATAATTAGCGAACAATATGGAGAAATCAGTTGCGGTACCTTCTTGGCTGACTGCAGTGGAACTGCAGCCATCTGGCTGCCATGCGCCGAGAAATTCTCTTTCTCAGCCAGTGGTGCCGGAGACGGACACGTTTGGGTTCGAAATCGCAACTTTACCTTAATGAGCTGCTATCTTACACCGAGCGACAGTATTGGCCAATTCCAGATGAAACTGGACGCAATCGAAGATTGCGTCCTCCAAATGGGTGAAACTTTATTATAGCAGGCGACTTCAATTCGAAGGCCATTGAATGGGGCATGATGACCACAAATCCCAGAGGTAGGCGAGTGCTTGACATGGCGGCCAGATTGGGACTTGTAGTCGCTAACAGAGGGATGTCGCCCACCTTTCGCAGACCAGGATGCGAAGGCACTATTCCAGACATCACGTTAGTGTCGGAGAAGATAGCTGGTACGCTCAAGGAATGGTCAGTTCTCGAGGACTACACGGGGAGCGATCACCAATACATCTGGTTCACCGTCGAGCCAGGCAATAGGCCAAATGGAAACCCCGGAAGGAGGTCTACTCGCAAATGGTCCACGAATAAACTCAATAGGGATATCTTTCTCGAAGTGTTCGATGATAGGATGAGTAGAAACACTGGAGGAGGAGATGCCAGGAGCTTGGTCCGCCACACAATGCACAGCATAACACAGGCCTGCGATGCAGCAATGCCTAGAGTGGCAAAAAATCCCAGAAGAAAGGCAGCCTATTGGTGGACTGAAGAAATTGCTGAACTTCGAAGGGTCTGTCTCCAAATGCGGAGGAGAAGGACCAGGGCCAGAACACGGAGAGATGCCACGGCAGAAAGCGAAGCATTAAAGGCAGCTAGGAAGGCATTAAAGATCGCTATTTCCAAAAGTAAGAAAAGAAAATGGGAAGAGTTACGTGAAGACGTAAATAACGACCCTTGGGGACTTGGCTACAAGATCGTCATGCGAAAAATAGGTGCCTTGGCGCCAGTTCCTGAATTGGAAGAAAATGTGATGGATAACATCGTAAATTCTCTTTTTCCGGATCATGAAATACGCAGAGACTGTGAAAGGGTACTCACCGATGATCCACCGCTTTTTACGGAAGAGGAACTTAAAACCGCAGCACGTTCTCTGAAGAATAACAAAGCCCCAGGACCGGACGGTGTCCCATCTGAGGCGATTAAGCTGATAGCAGACGACCGCCCACAATCCCTGCTTGAAATGTTTAACTCTTGTCTGAAGGAAGGCATTTTTCCAGAGCCCTGGAAAAAGCAGCAACTAACCCTAATTAGCAAAGGAAAGGGCAACCCCGAGATGCCAAATGCATACCGACCACTTTGTATGCTCGACACATCAGGGAAACTGCTGGAACGACTACTAAAACCGCGTATAGCAGCATCCATTGAGAGCGCTGGGGGACTATCCACCAGACAGCACGGTTTCCGGCCAGGAAAGTCCACCATTGGAGCTATCGCTGATGTGGCGGCAACCGTAGAAGCCGCACAATGTGGAAATGCTTACTCGAAGCGTATAGTACTTCTGGCGGCTCTAGACATTAGGAATGCGTTCAACAGCCTACAATGGACCGATGTGATCAACGCCCTTGAAGGACGCTTTAATACACCGATGTACTTGATGCGAATGATCCGCAGCTACCTTAGCGATAGAGAGCTTCTCTATCACACAAGGAGTGGTACAAAAACTAAGAAGATCACCTCCGGAGCAGCGCAGGGCTCCGTTCTTGGCCCTGATCTATGGAATGCGAGCTACGATGAAATATTCTCCATTGAAATGCCGGACAACGTACACCTAGTAGGCTTTGCCGATGATGTAGCCGCAGTCATCACAGCACGAAATGTAACCGAAGCACAGTTCAGACTAAATCAGGTCATGCTACGCACGATGGAATGGATGGATGACCGCGGTCTAAAGCTAGCAACTGAGAAGACAGAACTCATTATATTAACGAAACAGCAAATACCCTTGGAAATTGAAATGCGGGTATGGAACTCTACCATTAAAACGTCCAAGGAAATGAAATATCTGGGCATCCAGCTGGACTCCAGGATGTCGTTTTGGGCCCAGATAAAACATGCAGGTGAAAAGGCTTCAAAGGCCTCAGCGTCCTTAAGCAAGCTAATGGCAAACGTTGGCGGCCCAACAGAAGACAAGCGAAAACTGCTAATGACAGTTGTGAACGCGATTCTGCTCTACGGTTCTGAAGTATGGTCTAATGCATTACAGATTAACCAGAAGCGAAATGCGCTCGAAAAAATCCAGAGAACAACGGCACTCAGGGTAGCATCTGCATACCGTACGGTTTCAGGTGCGGCGGTCCTTGTTATAAGCAGCTCAATACCCATCGACCTCATGGCCATGGAACGGAGGCAAGCATGGTTAAGCCGCCAAAGCAACGAAAACAGCAGCGTAGCTACAAATTATCGGGAACACACAATGATAGAGTGGCAAAGTCGGTGGACTAACGAAACTAGTGGTAGGTGGACTGCAAGACTCATCCCGGACTTAGTCGCCTGGACCACAAGGAAGTTCGGCGAGGTAAACTATTACCTGACACAATTCTTCTCCGGGCACGGGTACTTCGGCAAATATCTGTACCGGATGAATATTCGAGAGGAGCAGAGTTGCATCTATGGCGATGCTGATGTCGACGATGTAGAACACACGTTTTTTGAATGCAATCAATGGTTAATCGAGAGAACCAACCTGCAAGCACAGATAGGCGGCATTTGGACCCCGGAAAATGTAGTACCCTTACTACTAGCAAGTGAAAACAACTGGAACGTGGTGGCGAGGCACGTGGAGGCAGTACTTCGCGCAAAAAAGAGGCGCCTGGACGCAGGTACAACAGCAGCGACGTAAGATTATATCTTACAATCAGGATGTGCATGACCTGAAACAATACCTAGTGGTGGTTCCGGGTCATGTGCTTCATCCTGGAAAGGGGAGTTTTTTAGCATGTCAGCGATTAGCGCGAACCGTGCACTACCCACAGAAAGACGTTTTCTGCGGGTGTGTGTAGACATTTTTTGTTCCCCAGCCTCGAAATACAAAAAAAAATTATTATTATTATTATTATTATTATTATTATTATTATTATTATTATTTTATTATTATTATTATTATTATTATTAATTATCTATTACTGTTATTATTTTGTCATTATTATTATTAGTCTATTATTATTATTATTATAATTATTACTATTTTTTATTATTCTATTGCTATTATAATCTTATTATATGTATTATAATTATAATTATTATATTTATTAGTTATTATTAATTAGTTATTATAATTATATAATATAATTATTATAATCTATTATTATTATTCTATCGTTATTATTATTCTATTATTATTATTATTCAATTACTATTATTATTCTATTATTTTTATTATTCTATTATTACTATTTTATAGTTATTATTATTATTCTATTATTATTATTATTCTATTGTTATTATTATTATTTTATTGTTTTTATTATTCTTTCACTATTATTATTATTCAATTATTATGATAATTCTTTTATTATTATTCTATTATTATTATTACTATTATTTTTAATATAATATACTATTATTATTAATCTATTATTGTTATTATCTTATCATTATTATTATTATTCAATTATTATTATTCCATTATTATTATCACAATTTTTTTATTATTCTATTGTTATTATAATCTTATTAAATATATTATAGTTATAATTTTTTTATTTATTAGTTATTATTAATTAGTTATTATAATTATATAATATAATTATTGTAATATATTATTAATATTATTTTTCTATTGTTATTATTATTCTGTTATTATTATTATTGTATTGTTATTATTATTTTATTTTTATTATTATTTCATTATTATTATAATTACTATTTTATTATTCTTCTACTATTATTACTAATATTCTCTTTTTATTATTATTATTCTATTATTATTATTATTATTCTATTATTATTATTATTATTCTTAATGTTCTTTTATTATTTATTAATTATTATTATTTTTTTTATTATTATTATTATTATTATTATTATTATTATTATTATTATTATTATTATTATTATTATTATTATTATTATTATTATTATTATTATTCCCCCTGCGGGATAGGGGTTAGAATATTCCCGTGGTAAGGCATGCCTGTCGTACGAGGCGACTAAAATCCAGCCATCGAGGGACACCCAAGTGTGCAGAGAGTGACTGCAGCTGTGCACCACCGAGGGACACGGACGAGTGCACTGTTTTAAGAGAAGGCAGCTGCACCAACGATGGAGTTCCTTCACGTCCAACATAAACACTATGTTAAGATGATGGCAAAAAACGCATGCCGAAACAGGCAATGCACATCAGCTATGAATTCAGGGTTCATACACCCATGGCATACTGGAAATAAACAACGATAACGATGACTTTGGGCTGGCGGATGTGGTATTCTGTTACCTGAGTATATGAGAGTGACATCTCATAGAAATGGCTTTCAGGTTAATGCTGCATCTTCCTCCGTCCTTTTAAAACTTGGCAAGTCTCCAAGTACGTTCGATGTTTCGTCACCGTTAAGTTGGTGGTATAGGCTCAGTTGAGAGTACTCCTGACCTGCGCCAGATTCTGGCTCTGAACACAATCTCCCATAAGGAATTGTGTCAACCCTCGCATGGCCTCCCTGCTTCGCATAGATAACCATGGGGATCGTTACGAGCGACTATACAACCGAACATCGATAGCGGCTAGGAGTTTGGACCCAAAAATCATGACAAATGAAAAAACAAATACACAAAATCTAACGGAAGCGCCATCGCAAGATGGCCCAGGGAAGTCCGCATCGGACAGTGGCACGCCAAACGTGCCATCACAAATGAAGGAGGTTCCCGTCTCACCGAGCGATGAATACATCCAAACCCTGAGAAGGGAAGAGGAGCAGACACTAGGAAAGTGTATAGCCGCCTTAATGAAGATAAAAAATGGCATAATGCGGCAAAAAAATGTCTCGCTAGATATTAAAGATGGCGTAAACGAACTGCAAACGCACTTCGAAAACATGGGCTACTATAGCCGATGCTGGATCAAGGCAGTGGCGAAAAAAGCACGAAGAGAAGCAAATGTGGTAGACACACCAAACGTGCATAGACAAAAGCGCATGGCGACAAGTCCTGCTGCGCAAAACACAGGAAATGAGAGCGCCAAAAAGAGCAGACAAGATAAGCCTGAGGAATGGCAACACGAGGAGGTAATCGGAAGACAACCCCCGGTATGGCCACACATTTAGCAGACATAATGTCGGTACAAAGAAAGCTGAAAAGAAAACTAAGCCAGAAGCAAAGAGACCCAGGCCCAATAAGGACAGAGGCCCAAAGACGGAAGCAGTCCTCATAAAACCGACGGGAAGTCAAACTTATGCGGACATTTTAAAGAACCTCCGTTCGAATGTCAAGCCGGATGACTCGAAAGTCAAAATTCGAGCAGTCCGCAAGACAATGTCGGGAGCTCTGCTATTAGAGCTTGACAAGGGGACCAAGGCAAGCTTAGAGTTCTGCGATGAAATAAGGAGTGCTTTGCAAGAAACGGCGGAGGTAACTGGTCTGATACCGAAAACCACCATAGAGATAAGAGATCTCGATGCGCTTACTACAACGACGGAAGTCGAAGAAGCGGTTAAACGACTCCTTCCAAGCGGAAGCGATCAGTTGAAGGTGACCGTCACCAAACCAAATAACAAAGAACTGGTCAGAGCTTACGTGCAATTACCCACCGTAGCAGCTGATAAGCTTCTCGAGACAGGCTCGATCATTATTGGATGGATCAGAGCAAAAAAGCGGACGCGCACCGAAACAAAGCGTTGCTTCAGGTGCCTTGGTGTAGGACATGTACAGAGAAATTGCAAGGGTCCAGATAGAACAAACCTCTGCATCAAATGTGGCGCACCTGGACACAAACTAAAGGAGTGCACAAACTCTCCGAAGTGCTGCGTCTGTACTGACGCTGGCCTCAAAACCGTCGATCACATTGCTGCATCTGGCAAATGTGCATCGGTAAAGGCCCAAAGATGATGAGATTTTTGCAAGCAAATATGCACCGAAGCAGGACAGCAGACGCCCTTATATCACAACTCATACATGAGCGGAACGCGGATGTTGTCATAATTAGCGAACAATATGGAGAAATCAGTTGCGGTACCTTCTTGGCTGACTGCAGTGGAACTGCAGCCATCTGGCTGCCATGCGCCGAGAAATTCTCTTTCTCAGCCAGTGGTGCCGGAGACGGACACGTTTGGGTTCGAAATCGCAACTTTACCTTAATGAGCTGCTATCTTACACCGAGCGACAGTATTGGCCAATTCCAGATGAAACTGGACGCAATCGAAGATTGCGTCCTCCAAATGGGTGAAACTTTATTATAGCAGGCGACTTCAATTCGAAGGCCATTGAATGGGGCATGATGACCACAAATCCCAGAGGTAGGCGAGTGCTTGACATGGCGGCCAGATTGGGACTTGTAGTCGCTAACAGGGGGATGTCGCCCACCTTTCGCAGACCAGGATGCGAAGGCACTATTCCAGACATCACGTTAGTGTCGGAGAAGATAGCTGGTACGCTAAAGGAATGGTCAGTTCTCGAGGACTACACGGGGAGCGATCACCAATACATCTGGTTCACCGTCGAGCCAGGCAATAGGCCAAATGGAAACCCCGGAAGGAGGTCTACTCGCAAATGGTCCACGAATAAACTCAATAGGGATATCTTTCTCGAAGTGTTCGATGATAGGATGAATAGAAACACTGGAGGAGGAGATGCCAGAAGCTTGGTCCGCCACACAATGCACAGCATAACACAGGCCTGCGATGCAGCAATGCCTAGAGTGGCAAAAAATCCCAGAAGAAAGGCAGCCTATTGGTGGACTGAAGAAATTGCCGAACTTCGAAGGGTCTGTCTCCAAATGCGGAGGAGAAGGACCAGGGCCAGAACACGTAGAGATGCCACGGCAGAAAGCGAAGCATTAAAGGCAGCTAGGAAGGCATTAAAGATCGCTATTTCCAAAAGTAAGAAAAGAAAATGGGAAGAGTTACGTGAAGACGTAAACAACGACCCTTGGAGACTTGGCTACAAGATCGTCATGCGAAAAATAGGTGCCTTGGCACCAGTTCCTGAATTGGAAGAAAATGTGATGGATAACATCGTAAATTCTCTTTTTCCGGATCATGAAATACGCAGAGACTGTGAAAGGGTACTCACCGATGATCCACCGCTTTTTACGGAAGAGGAACTTAAAACCGCAGCACGTTCTCTGAAGAATAACAAAGCCCCAGGACCGGACGGTGTCCCATCTGAGGCGATTAAGCTGATAGCAGACGACCGCCCACAAT
>NW_024033255.1:0-8147 GCF_002237135.1 Teleopsis dalmanni
ACGATGTTGGTAAGAGTAATCAAAGTAATTAAAATATTGGTAGTCTAAATGTAAAAGAAAAAAAAAAAAAAAAAGGAAAAAAAAACAAAACAACAAGTTGATGTATAGAAAGCTATTTTTTTATTCTCGTTATATTTATCTATTTTCTTATTATAAATATATTATGGATATACATATAGTTGTGCATTAAATAGTAAGAGTAGATTGTAAGTTTTTTATTATGAATACATTATGTATATATATATATATATTCTTTTGTATTTTTTTTATTTGAAGAGAATTTTGCTTAGTTTAGTTTAGTCGAATTTTTTTTGTATTATTATATAATAAAATAATAAACCATAAAAAGAAAAAAAGAAACAAAATTAAAAATAATTCCATTCATAAGATTTTCTTTTTTTTTTGTGTAACAAACTAAATGTGTAAATGAAGTAAATTCAAACAAAATGATGGCTTAAGTTCAATAGATATAGGTGACAGGTGAAAGTGAAGAAGGGGGCAATGTTAGGTTGCAGTAAAATAAAAATGAGTTAGACAGGACAGGGACGAACATGAAAATAGGGAGCTGGAGAGAATTTAACAGGGCCTGTTACTTCAGCTCAACGGTAACTACGGTAATGTAGTGAGGGTGGGTAGGTCCAAACCGACCGACAAGGACAAGGACAATACGAAGAAAAAAAAAAACTGATAGACACAAGGTATTAATATTATATAAAATTACTATCATTGATTGTAATTTTTTTGAACCAAATTCTCTGGCACGATTTTTCTTTATTTTTTTGTTACGGTTCGGATGTGCTATAGCGGAGTAAAGAATCCAACCCTTTTCTGACGAGCTAGCTGGCCTCGCCACCGTGCCAGACTCTAACTCTGCACACATGAATATAAAGATGTTGAACGTAACAAAATGGCGCCCAACGTACGGAACTAACGAAAGAACAGAACGTAATACGAACGACTGACCATCGACAGGACACGAATGACGGATTGACAGAATTAGTGTTAGGTTTGTGTTTTGGCTTGATCGCTACAACATACATTCGAACAGGATATGTTTGAGGTGATTAAGTTTTTGTTTTTTTTGTTCTTTTAAATCACAAGCAAACCAGCAGCTATACTGAGGTGCCGTGAAGCTGTTTGTCAGAAACGTTATACGTGAAAGTCAGTATAGCAGCAGGTGATATGAATGTGCGCGTGAATGATAGAAAGTACGAATGAAGACTGAAGTTGAAGCTGCTGATCATTTAGAAGGACGTCCTGTGATTGTGAGGCTTGCTTCAGAAACGGCTTGTGATGGGTGGGTGTAGAATTTTAGTTGTGTTAGCTTTTGGCAGTAGTTCAGACTGCATCAAATTGTAATGCAGCAAATAATTCTTAGAATTTATGTGGGGGACTAAAGACCGAGAGAAACGCGACTCAACTCATTTTTATTTTTTTTTAACATTGTCCCTGAGATAATAACACTGAGAATACACCAAAGGTCATCTATATCATTATTATTATTATATTGTAGAAATTACAAAACCCATTTAAATATAATTGAATAGTAATACTTTATATTTAGATTACGTTTAGGTATAGTATACCAATTGAATAGCTTTAACCTGTTTTAGAAGTTATTTTTCTTTTGGTATTTATTAAGATTTTGCCTATTGATGCCAAATTTTGGTTGAAGTTTAGTTTGAATAATTTTGAGTATTATTCATTATTATTTATGGTGGTTGATTTTTTTTCTTTTAAAACCCTTATCTCTAATTATCTATTTTTTATTTCTGTTTATATATTATATTTTTTTTGGAAATAATTTATTTATTTATTAAGTTTTACATTTAATTAAGAAGAGAAGTAGTCAAAATCTTTCTTTAATTCTCTTTCGCTTTTTGACTCTGGTATATTACTTATTACTGGAATTTTTTTTTTATGAAATTGTTTCTTCATAAACGGTTTGAATTAATAGAGATAGTGTATAATTTTTTTTTGGTGAATTAGTTGGGTAAATAGACAACAGTAATTAGTTACATTTCCTATTTTGCTACAATTCAAATTACACGAATTTGTTCAGTTTTATTCTGTTTCTGATTCATGGAGAGCGATCGCGAGTGGTTTACTCCTACAGGTGAAGCAAATACACGCAATAGGAACGAAAATAAGCGACTTACTAGGAGTGTAGCGAGAGCTTTGGGAAGAGACGCAGCGTCGTATCTTCTGACTCAAATAGATACAGGCGTGATTAGGCCGACGGATAGTGTGCCAGAACGCGATATCAATTTGTGTGCAGGAATTTTGTTCCAAAGAAAGGAGACGCAAGCAGTTAACCGCAACGCGATTGCCTCAATTATCAGGTCCCCTGAGTTCATATCAGAGTTGAATAAACTCTCACTAATGGCGGATCAAGAAGACGTAGAAAAGGAAGGCGCAGTAGGCGGTGCGTTACCTGTCATAGCAGTAGGAGAGGCGTGTGTGAATGATGGTGTGAATGATGGATTGAATGAAGAGAATGTTAAAAATGTTGGAAAAATGGAACGAGAAAGTCAAAGGGAACTCGTTGATATGATGCACATGTTGATGCAACAAACCCAAGTTCTGGCGAGTGGGATGCATGATATCAGAAGTGAATTAGGTTCATTGAAAGGGCGGGTTAATTCC
The DNA here is from genome assembly GCF_002237135.1 of Teleopsis dalmanni. Lineage (NCBI taxonomy): Eukaryota > Metazoa > Arthropoda > Insecta > Diptera > Diopsidae > Teleopsis > Teleopsis dalmanni. Next base: position 2,647 of record NW_024033255.1, read on the forward strand.
GTAGAAAGAAATAGAGTGAATAAGACGGTAGTAGGAAGCGATGAGTTAAACGCGAACTCTGAATTTTTAGCGAATAATACTAGGCTAAGGGATCATAGAAGGGACTCAATATTGTTTGAAGAAGACGAAAGGGTGACCCGAAAAAATTGTGACCTAGATAAATGGCGGATCAAATTTGATGGGACCACTAAAGAAATGTCTGTAGAAAGCTTCATTTTCCGTATCGAAAAAATGAGAGAGCAATATGAACTTTCTTATCACCAGCTCTTCACTGATTTTCACTGTTTGGTATCGGGTTGCGCTGCTAGGTGGTATTGGCAAGTGATGGAGGACCATGCGGAGGATAAGAATTTCAACTATTATCAGCTGAAAAAAGAACTGTTAAGTCATTTTAGATCTTGCGATAGCGATTACGAAATAATCAGGCAAATGATGGAACGTAGGCAACAAGTGGGAGAAACGTTCGAGCAATTTTACGCAGATATTCATAATTTGTCGTTTAGGCTTAAGAAAAAGATACCCGAAAAGGAGTTAGTCCAAATTATAAAAAGCAACTTAAGAGGAAATTTGGCTAGTCTTGTGTTTTCGGCATCTTTTGCTTCGATAGCGGACCTCATTAGTGAGTGTAAAAGAGGGGAACGTCTGTTACAAGAAAATAGGAGTAAAGGACGTCCTGTATCAGAAATTCACTATAAGGGTACCATTGAGCCAGGAATCAGGGAAGACGGAATAGCGAGAGTGGAGGCTGTTGTAGACAGTAAAATTAAACAACACAGCTACAACTATGGAAGTAATAGGAATCCCTCACCTAATTCATTAGGGGCCTCTCTCAATTCAACGCGTGGTATGGTGGAAAATGTTCAAGTAAATAAACCCTTATGTTACTCTCCGTTCCACATGAATTTGTGCTATACTTGTGGTATGCCAGGAAATCATTATAAGAATAAGGATGATGTAAAGGAGATATGTAAATCGTCGTTTCACTCTATGAGATGTTTCATATGTGATAGTGATGTTTCATATTGTGTGTTTCAAGAGGGAAACCAAGTAATGACAGCGTCAACCCGGGGAGGCTGTCAAATGAAGATGAATCCGGGAAACAAATAACTATTTTAAGAAGAAAAATGGAAGTTCAAACGCCAGTAATACCTGTTATCAATGAACGTAAAAGTCTACACCAGCGTATATTAGAGTATGAACAAAAAAGAGCCAAAATATTTAATGAAGAGGTGCCGAGTAGAAAGTTCAAGAAAATAAAAAAAATTAGGGAAAAAACGGCTTTGTTCAAACGGTACAGTAGAAAGTTAGTGTCTGCTATAGTAACTTTAGATGATGATAATAGATTCTTTGCAAAAACTACTATAGATGGGGAAGAAGTATTAGCTTTATTGGACTCGGGGGCTAGTGCAAACTGCATTGGAAAAGATGCTGCCAAATTCCTTGAAAAACGGTCAGACCAAATGGTTCCCTTGAAGAATCAACAGGTTAAAACCGCAAATGGAGGAAAGACTGCAGTCATAGGAATAATCACTTTGCCCGTAAAGTGGGATGGTATGTTAAAAAATATGGAATTTTTGGTAGTACCTGCATTGCAGCAACATTTTTATTTTGGTACCGACTTTTGGAGAGTGTTCGGGTTAGCAGTGGTAAACAGACAGAATTCAATAGTAGGGGGTAATGAAAATAACTGGACAGATGTTTCGGAGTTGATTGCAACCCCAAAGGACCTTCAGTTCGATAAGGACCAACATGTTTTAACAAGTAGCCAAAATAGAAGACTGGACATAGTTAAACAAAATTTTCCATCATTTAAAACTTTAGGATTAGGCAAAACAATGTATGAAGAACATGTAATAGAAGTAAGAGACGAGCACATACCAGTTAAACAGAGGCACTATCCAATATCGCCGGCCATACAAAAACTAATGTATGCCGAATTAGACAGGATGTTAGATCTAGGAGTAATTGAAGAAAGTAACAGTAGCTGGAACTCCCCAGTAACACTGGTGATAAAAGGGGAGAAGCATAGGCTCTGTTTGGATGCTAGGAAGGTAAATGAGCGTACTATAAAAGATGCGTATCCCTTACCCCATATAGAAGGAATTCTTAGTAGGCTGCAGGATACAAGATATATATCAGCCATTGACCTAAAAGATGCCTTTTGGCAAATACCGTTGGAGAACAAGTCAAGGGAAAAAACTGCATTCACGGTGCCGGGGCGTCCTCTCTATCAATTCACCGTCATGCCCTTTGGGTTATGCAATGCAGCCCAAAGGATGTGTCGCTTAATGGATAAGGTGATACCAGCGAGGCTCCGTGAAAGTGTTTTTGTATATCTTGACGATCTGTTAGTATGCTCGGTAGATTTTGAATCACATCTCAAACTTCTCGAGGAGGTAGCTATCTGTTTAGCTAAAAATAACCTCACAATAAACGTAGAAAAGAGCAAATTTTGTTACAAAGAAGTCAAGTACCTAGGGTTCATAGTAGGCGACGGGTGTTTGCGAACCGATAAAGGTAAAATCACCGCTATGGAAGAATTCCCTGAACCAAAGACCCCAAGGCAATTGCGTCGATTTCTAGGTATGACAGGGTGGTATCGGAGGTCCATAAAAGATTATGCCACAATAGCTGCACCCCTACATGAGTGTCTTACAAAGCCGAATATAAAAAAATTCATACTGTCAGATGAAGCCAGACAGGCGTTTCAGGCGCTCAAAACTAAGTTGTCAACAGCACCAGTGCTCACTAATCCGGACTTCACAAAAAGATTTTACGTACAATGTGATGCGTCAAAGGAAGGAGTGGGTGGAGTGCTATTTCAGAAAGATGATTTTGGTGATGAACGACCCATTGCATACATGTCTGCGAAGCTCAACCGAGCTCAGCGAAATTACAGTGTAACGGAATTAGAATGCTACGCGGCCGTATTAAGTATAAAGAAATTTCGGGCCTATATAGAGGGCTTACCGTTTACTGTAATAACTGATCATGCAAGCTTAAAATGGCTAATGCAACTCAAAGATCTAACAGGAAGACTAGCTAGATGGAGCCTCAAACTTCAGGCCTTTGACTTCAGTATTGAGCATCGTAAGGGGGCACAGAATATTGTACCTGATACGTTATCACGAGCGCATTTGGAAGAAGTAATAGTGGAGAGGGTAGAGTTGGGGGTAGATTTAAGTTCGCAATTTTTCAAGTCAGATGAGTATTTACAACTCATAAAAAAAATAGTTGCGGACCAAGAAAAACTGCCAGACCTAACGGTCTCTGAAGGGTTCGTGTACAAGCGTCTAGATTTTAATACGGATGGCTTAACTCAGGAAGGTAGGGCATGGAAACTGTGGGTTCCGACCGAGTTACGAAAAGAACTGTTGGAATCCGCACATTCTTCTCCTTCAGCAGGACATGGAGGAGTGCACAAAACTATTGCAAGATTAAGATCTAATTACTATTGGCCTGGAATGGTAGTTGAGGTACAATCTTTCATTAAGAACTGTGATATATGCAACACCAGTAAAGCTTCAAATAAAATGTGTAGACGGTTGATGGGTGCACAGCACATCACTGAGAGAGCGTTCCAAAGACTATATATCGACTTCATGGGACCATATCCACGATCCTCGGACGGGAACACGATGTTATTTGTATGTTTGGATCACTTTACGAAATTTATTTTCTTAAAGCCAATGAAAGCAGCCACAGCCGCTAAGGTGACTCAATACCTTGAAAACGACATCTTTCATGTGTTTGGGGTACCTGAGTACATTCATAGTGATAATGGTAAACAATTCATAGCAGAAAAATTTAAGAACTTGCTCTTGAAGTATGGAATCACACATGTCAAAACGGGCTTTTACGCTCCACAGGCAAATGCAGCTGAAAGGGTAAACCGCAGTGTGCTCCAAATTTTACGATCTTTCATAACTCAGGATCAGAAGACCTGGGATCGCCATGTCAGTGAGGCAGCATGGGCGCTCCGGAGTGTAATACATAGCGCGATTGGGATAGAACCTTACTATGCCTTATTTGGAACTCAGATGATGCTGCATGGTAATTCCTACAAGGTGATGCGAAATATTGCTACCGTAAAAACAGGTGATTTTTCTGTAATGATGACGTCTGATTGGCAACAGTTACTAAGAGAAAAGATAGTGCATGAACTCAAATTGGCTCATCAAAGGGCCGAAAAGGTGTATAACACAAGGAGTAAGCCAATTTCTTTTAAAGAGGGACAAATGGTATATAGAAGGAATTTTAGACAAAGCAATGCAGCCGAAAGTTATAATGCAAAACTAGCTAAAAAAAATATTAAATGTATTATTCAAAAAAATGTAGGCAATTCCCTATATACCTTAAAAGGGTTGGATGGTAAGGATATGGGCACGTACCACGCTAAAGATATTTATCTGGTGTAGCTCTTAGGAATCATAGATGTAATAATTTTGTTTATAAGCCAGAAACACTTGATAGTAACATTTTTATTGATTTTTTTTTACCAATTATTACTAAATATAATTGACTAGAAATAATTAGGTAAAGTTACGAAAAGAAATAGCTAGTAAGTTTGGACCAACGATTAGGTATTTAGTAAATATATCTATTTAGGCTCAGATGTTTGACAAAGATATGTTAGAGCATTTTTATTATTATCTATGTCAATAGTTACTTTAGTCTTAGTCTCTTTTAATTCGTCCTTTTGTGATATAATATCAATTTCGGTAGTTTTGTCCGGTTAACTCAGTCAGTAGAGCATGAGACTCTAACATAGGGCGTGGGTCGAAGCCACACGTTGGGAACATAAACAAGGGTGAAATAAAGTATTGGGATCGACGGCCTACACAGAAAATTTTTCTACGAAGACGCTCCATATCGCAGGCGACATCGGCAGCTTCGATCCTGTTGTGTATGCCTGTGTGAGTAGGAGGTGATAGGCTAACATGAGTAAGAAAATTAAAAACATGATATTACCTCGCATGTCCCACGTTGTCCAGGCAGTCTCAGTGCAGCACCTGCTTGTCTCACGGTGGTTCCTTTGGTAAAGTGAGCATGCACTTCCTTGTCCAATTTCGCGGCAGTAATATTTTGACACACCGTCTACTCATTTTTTTTATTTATTTTTATTTATATTTTTGTTTTATAAATTAAAATTAGCCTGTGCATTGCACGCACAGCGAAATGTCAAAATTTGCAAGAAAGAAAAAAAAAAAAAAAAAAGCTTTTGTACATTTTTTTTGTTTTCTTTTGTTTTGATCAAGAGTCGCGGCGAAAAGTTTGGCCGAATTGGAAGTTGAAATGATCAATGCTGCCAGAGAAATGTGTAATGCAAGTATTGAAATAAGATAAAAAGAAAAAAAAAAGTGTTCGGAAGGTGGAAAGAAAAATAACATTAACTGGAGGTTCAAGGAACGACCCCGAAAAGTGTACGGGATGAGTGTCCAACGGATTAAATTACGGGAGGAGAATGATATAAGATAGAGATATTGGTTGCAGTTTTTTTT